>NC_071518.1:21370363-21507863 GCF_027887155.1 Malaclemys terrapin pileata
TATACATATTAAAATTATCATATGCATGTAGTGTATACTGTACTGTAGGTTTATAGACATAGATATATTCAATTGTTTTTGAGTATGTATACATGTGTATATATGTAGATGTAGAAGATATGTATAAACCTCAAAATCTTGACATTTTATGCCTTCCTCTCAAGACTGTAAAATATTACATTTTAACATTAATTTGCACTAGAAAATGGTGTTATAGTCTGCAGAAAAATAGAGCCAAGTTTGGAGTCCAAATATATGTATTTAAAGCTGGCCTCTACTGTCTAAGGCACCAATTTTGGGTCTGAAAATAAGAGTTGAACAGCAAAAACTTATTAGGCATACCATCAGGATTGCATGTTGTATCACGTTATGTGTTTGTTCAGTCCACTTTTACAGAAGATGGCACATATTTATTTCACTCCTATAGGCTCATTAACAAAAACTGGTTTGAATTTACTGTAGCCACTAAATAAACATAATGGAGTGATCAGAAACTAGGAGTCAGCATATGTGGGGATTTTTGTATGTATATATGTATTAGTGGTGTTGTCTTTTTTTTCAGAGAGGAACAGCGTGTCATAAGAGTGGCAAAAGAGAAATAGTAAAGAGGAGTATCAATAGTACATAGATTCATAGATTCTAGGACTGGAAGGGACCTCGAGAGGTCATCGAGTCCAGTCCCCTGCCCTCATGGCAGGACCAAATACTGTCTAGAGCATCCCTGATAGACATTTATCTAACCTACTCTTAAATATCTCCAGAGATGGAATTCCACAATCTCCCTAGGCAGTTTATTCCAGTGTTTAACCACCCTGACAGTTAGGAACTTTTTCCTAATGTCCAACCTAGACCTCCCTTGCTGCAGTTTAAGCCCATTGCTTCTTGTTCTATCTTTAGAGGCTAAGGTGAACAAGTTTTCTCTCTCCTCCTTATGACACCCTTTTAGATACCTGAAAACTGCTATCATGTCCCCTCTCAGTCTTCTCTTTTCCAAACTTAACAAACCCAATTCTTTCAGCCTTCCTTCATAGGTCATGTTCTCAAGACCTATAATCATTCTTGTTGCTCTTCTCTGGACCCTCTCCAATTTCTCCACATCTTTCTTGACATGCAGTGCCCAGAACTGGACACAATATTCCATTTGAGGCCTAACCAGCGCAGAGTAGAGCGGAAGAATGACTTCTTGTGTCTTGCTCACAACACACCTGTTAATACATCCCAGAATCACATTTGCTTTTTTTGCAACAGCATCACACGGTTGACTCATATTTAGCTTGTGGTCAACTATAACCCCTAGATCCCTTTCTGCCATACTCCTTCCTAGACAGTCTCTTCCCATTCTGTATGTATGAAACTGATTGTTCCTTCCTAAGTGGAGCACTTTGCATTTGTCTTTGTTAAACTTTATCCTGTTTACCTCAGACCACTTCTCCAATTTGTCCAGATCATTTTGAATTATGACCCTATCCTCCAAAGCAGTTGCAATCCCTCCCAGTTTGGTATCATCCGCAAACTTAATAAGCGAACTTTCTATGCCAATATCTAAGTCGTTAATGAAGATATTGAACAGAGCCGGTCCCAAAACAGACCCCTGCGGAACCCCACTTGTTATGCCTTTCCAGCAGAATTGGGAACCATTAATAACAACTCTCTGAGTACGGTTATCCAGACAGTTATGCACCCACCTTATAGTAGCCCCATCTAAATTGTATTTGCCTAGTTTATCGATTAGAATATCATGAGCAATAACCAAGTAAAGCCCAGCGGTACTATATGAGAAGGAATAACAAGTAGGAAATGTAGTAATTACACGAGGCAGAATAACGAGTAGGCATGGAATCATTTGAGAAATAACAAGTCAGTTGGCAGTAGTATTTGAGGAATGACAAGTAAACATGACAGTATTATTTGAGGAATAATAAGTAAGCTTGGTGATATTATTTGGAGAATAACAAGTAACCAGTGGTGCTTTCTGTAGGCACTTTCCCCCTGTTGTTATCATGTGAAGAGGTGCACAAAAGAATAAGTGGCCACAGGTTGCAGAGGTCAAGGAAACAAAATGGTTTTTTTATGCAATAAGCTTCTGCTAAACATGGCTTGAAAAAATCATCTCACAAAATGTAGAATTTATTCCTCAACTTTGCCTGGAGGTAAAAGTGGAAAGAACAGATTTTTTTTTCTCTGGCCCTGTGAGTCCTGACCATACAGAATGAATGGCTTTAGAACTGTACCCAGACAGAAAAATCAATGCTTCATATCAGGAGGCTTCAGGGGTTAGGCTCCCATGTTCATGTCAACAAGGCTATTGGTTTTCTTAATACTCCAAAGTTATCGTTTCCCTGCTGCAGGAACTCACCACTGTGACTTGTGTGGTCAAAGCTTAACAAAAGAATTTTCCCTTGGCCAGCCACTAGGGTGGCAGAAAATGATTGCTGACTAGGCTTAAATTTTTCCAAATGAGACTATTAACAAGCACACAAAAGTTAGCACTCACTGACAGCATTTTCTCTACAGCATCCTATTGGTTTGTGTATGCTGTGGGGGGTCCATGTAATTTCACTGATGTGATGATTCTTGTTGTGAAAGAAAACCATTAATGGGACAAAAATAATAAAATTATATTGAATAATGCTGGACTTAAAATGGGTGGGTTTTTTCATTTTCTGTACATTTGTTATTTGTGTGTACAGGCCTCTCCGTCCTGTGGACAGATTCCCTCAGAGCTTAGTCATGTCGGTGTTATAATCTGAATGGGTAGGTTTGTTCTGCAGTCATAACTTCTGTGTTAATCACTTCTCCCTTGTCAAGAAAGTCTTATAGTTTGTCAATAGAATTATGTTACATGAGGTTAAAATCATGTTGCTTCAAATAATACTTTTTGTCATCATAAGGTATTAAAGAGACTACCTGAAAATGAGACCCTGGTTGAATCTTTGTCAATTTAATTAGTATAGCAAGTATGTTTAGTTTACTGAGCAGGAAAACACCAGCCATACACTGTCAGCTGAAAACTGGCTACTGTACAGTCCTAGTATCATCTTGATTTACATACAGAAAACTAACAGATTTAAATGTTGCATTAGGTTACAGGGACTTTTCATGATCTGGTTAATTTGACGGCTTTTTTTTCTTCCCTTAAGTATCTTGCTGGTGGTTTTTTCCCTTGATTTTTTCCTGTGCTGTCTTTAGTGACACAGTGCTAACACTGAAAACGCTAGAGGCTACAGTGAGCATTGCTCACCCAGAGCAATCGGATGAAAAGGCAGTGCAGATGTAATTTGTTTTCAATGGCTGTTTCAAAAGAATAATTGTGGTGACATTGTGGGATCAATATTATAGATTTTTGTTTTCAAGTACACTGTATGTGTGGTGCTAAGGGGAGGCAGGAAATATAACACTGCAGCCTGAATACAATAAAAATGGATTGAGGTCTGTGGGTATTGTCGGCTGGTAGCCATCATGGATTTGGAACATCATTGGTGGGATTACAGAGCTTGTCCTCTGGGCTGGTATTTCATTGTGAGTGTGTGCACATTTGCTACAGTTTTCCTCTTTCGCTCCTTAAGGGACCTGTTTACTGAACTTGTATAAACTAACTGTAGATGAGACCACAAACACTTTGGTTTCCATCACTAGCAAGTGGCAAAGGTAAGAGAGTAGGGGTTAAGGAACAACTACCAGATCATTTAATTTGCCATGCTGCTAATTTAAAAAGCACTGCAGCAGAATCTGAGGTGGGAAAAGATGGCTCACATACCAATGTGACCATTTCAATTCACTTTCTGCTCCTTGTCTCGTTAGGCCACCATGCTACGTAAAACTTATTTAAGGCACCTGAGAGAGAGAGATTGAGCCTCCAGAGAGCAGCCTGTTTGATAGAACTTACTTCTAACAATATGGTGAGTGTCATTTTAAAATACCACGAGAAATATGATGTGGTGATCAAGGACTTCCTGCTTTAAGGATTTCGTGTATCAGAGTAACTAGACAAAAATGTAGTTCCCAGGGTGAAAATTATATTAACAAAGAATTAGTAATAAAGCTGAATAAATGTAATGAGATGTGAAAGAGAGAGCATAGCACATTTTTTTTCTGTCTTTCATAATTAGGCCCTGAAAGAAATGGAAATTCAGACAAAACACCTTCCTCATTACCAGTTTAAATATTACAAATTAAAATGTGGTGTTGTTGGACAGCCAGTTGTTTTTTCAAGAGCTGATGACACTTCTCTTAGGTGCAGAGTGTTACTGTTTTAGAGGAAAGTTTCTTCTAACAATTTATATTATATCTGCATTGGATTCTACCCTAACTTTCTTTTTCTCTAATGACTGTTACCCCAATGCTACTGACAGTCTGTGTGCTACAGGGTTGGCCCATGACCCCCCTTTGTTATTCTCACAAGCTATTTATTATATTTATTAAATCACATGGATTTGTGCCATGAGTTGGATAAAACAATAAATGCTAATTTAGACCGATTCATTCCACAACAAGTACACTCTCTTGGCCTCTTTTATAAATCAGAACATCAAACAGCTGTTCTCTCACCCTAGCAACATTAGAATATAATTTTCTTTAGTCAGTCTTTACTAGTAAATATTGGATGAAGCAAGACACCAGACACTTTTGTGGATCTGTTTCAGCCAGTAAATCCTGTTAATTTATTAATTGCTCACAACATGTAAAAGTAACTTTATTTCATCAGCTTTTCCCCCCTACAATGTACAAGTCCTTGGGCTGAACATTCAATAAACTACAGTTCCATTCCAAATCCCAATATGCCATTTTGTTCTAGAACATAAAATTCCTTTTTAGCATTAAAATAATTGCTAATTGGCTGAGTGCTCTGTTGCTAAAACTAGACTTAGGGCCCAATTCTTGTGTCTTTTAGTGCAAAGCTGCCCTATCTTCCCAGTGCAAAGTTGCCCTAAAACAAATGGATCCAGTCAGAGGACAAACTTTCTGTACCTCTCTGATTCTGGCTCCATGTCCAGGGGGAACAGTGTGTGGCTGGGGCATCCTTATGCTATATCAATATTTTGCTGCAACAATAGCCTTTTGGGGGCTTTTAGCAACTGGCGTAATGTAGAGCAGACCTGAAGCTGCTTTAAGCTACACCTGGTACCAGTTCAGGGATATATGGGGGTAGGGTGCAAAGCATCTCTTTCCACATTGACTCCACAGCTGTGCACAGTGCTCTTTGGACAGAGCTGTGAGTATAGCCCATGGTCTGTTTATCATTTCCTCTCAGAACCTTCTGCACCTTAAGACATACTGACTGACTCTGGAACAAAATATCCAGAAGCTCTTGCTAGGGCAGTGCACCTGTGTACCTCAACCACTGCAAGACTGTCTTTTTACAGCCGCAGTGTAATCTTATGTATGTGACCCTGTTTGTAATACAGATTCTGCATCTGTCCTTTGGCAATAGGATAGTAGTATATTTTGCCAGTACACTGCTCTATCTCACTCATTTAACAGCAATTGTCTGAGCTAGCACACAGCTTAGAGAGGGCACTAAAAACTAGCAGTCAGACTTACGCAATGGGAAGCTAAGAGGCATCTCCATTTAGGGGTGGTGGAACTCTGCAAACTCCCTTTGCTCTGTTTGTGACCATTTCTGTGTCTGCGAGGCTTGTGGGCATCATCCTATTGACTGACTCAGCTTTTCTGTGGTTGTGTTTGACTTTTTTAACCCATACTTCGCTCTGCTCTTGGTCATCCTGGAGACCCATAGTCTCTGATGATGACCTCTCAGCTCTGCTTGGCTCTTTGTGTCTCCCATGCCAATATCCTTACCAAATTTGAAGCATGATAGCACAACAGAAGCTGATACAGCAGTGATTAGAGGAAATGCTTTTACTGACATCAGTCATTGGAGGTATCACTTGCTGTGTCAGTAGATGGCAAATAGCAGCATGGTTTAATTCACTAGTTCCTGGGTGAGGAGAAGAAAGGCTGTCACCTGCTCTTTGATCTTTTTCTGCTGAGTTTCCGTCACTGCCATAAACCTGAACCATAGAAATTCACCCAGCTTGGCCTAACTTTTTTTGGAAGCCCAGATTTACCACACAGTCACTGCAAAGGACATTCCATAGCTAGGGAGCATCCTGGAATAAAGTGTAGAGATGTTTATGGGAAATGCAGAAAAATGGGCATTCAAGGCTAGTCTGTTAGCTTGAATGAAGGGTAACACGAAAAATATACCTGGCTATGACAGCAGTAACTCTGCCGGTTCACAGGACGATACAAAGGAGATTTACTCTGAGTGATATTCATATTGTGTCCCATCCCTCTCAGGTTATTTAACTGCCTCTGGGGAGATACACAGAGGGGACTGCAGGGTTCAGCTGTCGCAACAATGCTGGGTACAGCAAGAACAGGTCAGAAAGATTTCAGATTTAGAGTCTCCTCTATACTTCAGAGAGATTTGATTAATCCACAGTATGCTGCATTTAGGCTCAGGCGCTCTCCATGAGGCACTAGTTCTCTGGGCCATGGAAGAAGTTGGGCAATCTCTGTGAACTCTTATAGCAGTGTCAGACTGAGCACGAAAAGGTGTAGATTTGAGAATCAGAGCTGCATGCGAGGTGCTGCAGAAAGTTCTTTGCTACTGAAATACGGCATTTAAATTCCACTAAAAAGTTGATTTCCTGTTGGGAACACTTCTTGATTTGCAGGAGAATCCACAATGCTTCCTTTCTTGTCCTCTCAGAGTGAAGAATTTAAAAAAAGAAAAAGAAAAGAAAAAACGTCATAACCAATCAAATATCTACAGGTTCTTTGTGAAAAAATTGTGTCTTTCGATAGGACACAATTTTCAAGGTCACTACTGGGAAGAACAGTGAGTTCCATTGAGCACAGGAGTGCACACAGAAAGAACGTGGCAGCTGTCTTTTCAGTCCAGTAATTCAAATACGTTGTCATGATAACTCTGGGCTTAAAAGGGCATATATGGGTCGGGCAAGTGGCTTCCTAGCTGGGAAGAAGGGGCATGATGGCCATGCAGAGTCTACTTAACAAGGGGGGTGGCCTCCCCTGTGATCAGGGGCTCATCTTCCTCCTTACAGTCCTGTCTGGGGTCTCTGCTTTATTATCCGAACCTCCGCATTTATCTGAATCCCTTCCTTGTTCCCCAGCATGAAATACATGTGGCAGAGGGCACATATCTTCTGTATCACGCTGCGAGACAAGGAAGAGATTTGAATAATGTGGAGATTTGGATAATGGGGGTTTGGATAAACAGGAATACTGTAGTCAGTTCGGAGTGATATGCACAGGGTGAGTAGAAGTCAATTTGAGCTACAGTAGAAGGCTTTTTTATTGTGGAATGGGCAGCCAGGAAGTAATCACTGGCAGTTGGCAGGGCACATTTTGGGGGAGAGGAAGCTGAAAATAAGTCTGTTTCTCCTCGGTTCTTCAATCTAAACAAAAATATTTGTGTGCAAAGTACATAGTTCTTCATCACTCTGAAAATAGAAAATATGCCAATAATGTTTAGACTAAGAAGTCTTCTTCAGAAACTATTAAAGAAAAATATGTGAGTATTGAGTTGGAATAATTTTCCAACTGTTGCAACAACACTCCTGCTGCTCTCAAATGAGAGCTGCAGCTAAACTGAAATGCATGCTGCCATGAGGAAGGACTGCAGATTTGGGCATCTAGCTCTTGCTTGTTGGCACAAACTTTACTTTCTTTGCCAGTTGTTTCTGAAGAGAGCCTTGGGATTGAAATATTGGAGTGTGATGGGGTGGACTAGGCCCTGATACCCCCTGCTGGAGGCCTTGCAGTGCTGCCACACGCCAGCCCAGAAAAGGGCAGCAGGGAGGGCTGTAGGGAGCAGCCAATCTAGGCCCAGCAGGCTCGTATGAAAGGACCTGCAGGGCCAGAATGAGTTCAGTCTGCTGGCAGGAACCACAGAAACAAGAGGTGCTCCTGGTTGGCTGCAGGGGCTAAAGGCCAGGACAGATCAATTGCTGGCAGAATCAGGGGAGCCTGAGAATAGCTCTTGGCTGACTGCTGTGACTAAGCAGGTAGTTACCAGCAGGGGGAGCTTCTGGCTGGCTGCAGGGACTCGACTAAAACCGGCTATGAGGAAAACGTAGAGCAGCAATCAGTAAAGGGACGCAGCATGAGGCTGCTATACTTAAAGGGTCCCTGGATTGGGTCCTGGAGCAGAGGGTGTGACCAGGTTGCCCCTACCTCCAAAAATCACTGGGGGAAGTGGCTACACTCTAAGAAAGGGAATTGGAATTGTGGCAGCCCAGGGAAGGGGGCCCCACTGGGAGTTGTGGTCAGCGAACTAAGTCCAAATGAGTCCAAGCGGGGTGACTCAGCAGGAAGGCTGGTGCCACTGAGGACCCAAGTAGATGCAAGAAGTCCCCAGGGAAGAAGCCATTGGGGCACTGTTTACTACTAGAGTAGGAACCTCGCAACCTAGCCAGACCAAGCAAGGGTACTGTGATGGGCCCTGTTGGACAGGTTAAAGATCCAGTCCAAGGAGGGCTACAGAAAGATGCACCAACTGAGGGGGTGCTGCAATTGGCTCCTGTTGAGCTAATTAAGTGTCTGAGCCCAGGGAGGGCTGCAGTTGACTCCAACGGAGAGAGTACCCCGACAGGCCCTGTTGGATTGTTAAAGACTGAGTCCAGGGAGGGCTGCAGGACATTGGTGACATTTTGAACTGTGCACCCCAGAAGGGGTTTGTTCGTATGCACAAGAGCTGCCTGACAAGTGCAGTGGCTGACTGGGGGGCACCATGAGCAGAGGAAAAACTGCAGGCACACACTCGACCAGGGGGCGCTCGCATGAGGTGAGTGCACCCCATTACATGGTGTTACTCTAACGACTCTTCGGTTTGATTGGAAAACATCCTTTTTGCCATGGGTTAATACAGCTTTTGCTCTGTTGTGAACTGAAGAGAAGTTTCTGTATACCGAATAATTCCTGTGTTTTTGAAAGTTTTTCTTCCCTTCTATACAGGAGGGTCACAAGATTTCAATTGGTAATGCCCAAATTGTGTCCTCATTTACACTGTTGTCATCCGATTGGGTTTAGTGTTTACAACATTAAGGCCTTGTATTACAAAGAAATAGAATTAATTTAAAAAAAACTTTACATTGTTAGGAACAAATTTTAAAAAGAAAGAAACAGCATCCCATGGACAAATGTGCATGCCTGTATATTTATATATACATAGAAGTGCTGATACCTGCAACTGATGGAGTTTTCTCCACAGATGCCTATTTTCTTTATTCTCTGTCTCTTCTTTTTAAAAAGGTGGGCATACTTTGGGATGCATCAGCATACTCTCTTGCATTATGTCTAAACACTGCATTCCAATATCTGAAGGTTATTTCATTCTCTTCATTTGACTTGTAGTCTAGGAAATACTGCTAGGAAAAATGCAATTCCTTTGGGCTTGTTGAATAAAAGTACTGAACAATAAAACCCGAGGTTTGGAGAATAGGAAATAAAAGAAATAAGTGGCTTTAACTTGGAAAGACTTAGCCTCTAGATTTCACTTGTTGCTCCTATGGTTTCTGCAGTTTCTTATCTAAGAAGCTATGGCACCAGGAAAAAAAGGCATAATTTTTTATGGTTTTTAACAGAATACCCTCCTATCCGATTAGGATAACTGTACATTCACTTTTTGTGGATGTCACTCCTTGGCAGACAGATTGACCATTAAAATGAGAAGTAATGTATTAATATAATGGCCAAAGCAATGTAGTGTGCTTCTCTTCTAAAGAAACTTGTAATGTAATGGGTGAAGCTCAGGAAAATATGCTGCATCAACTAATAGTAATATAATCCCAGATGGGTAGTCAAACAGCTGGAAGTGTCCACCAACATACTAAATGACGAATTCGGAGGATCAACTAGACACAGAAAAACTGTGTGTTTACCACAGCAGAAAATATACTTTTATAGTTATTTTTTACACCCAAACATTACTCTTTGAGAGCTATCATATTTTATGAAAACTTTTATTAACATTTCAGAATGACCTTACCCCTCGTTGTGTTTCTATCAGTCCCAAGAGCCATAACCTATTTAAAATATTTTTATCTTTATAAACACAATAAAGTAAGCTGTCTTGAACATAGATTTGTAGATCTCATTAGAGATACTTTTTAAAAAGGTACTCTGTCTCTTGGGAAGATAATGACAGGTTGTAATCTTGGCATGCAAAGTTTACAGAGAGGAACAGTTTGTTAAAATAGATTGTTTAATCTTTCAGGCATTGTTTCAGAGGGGTGTGCTTTTTAATTGCACTTGGACATAACATGAGAGACAGAGGGAGCCAATGGTAGCTGAAAACTGATACAAGTGGCAATATCAGATATATGGTATTTCAGTTTTTTTTAAAAAGCTAAATATGTTTGATTTGAAGTGTTATAAAAGTTGTGTAAGAAAAATGGCAATTTTTAACCGATTAGAGTGAACATTTGTCTGTCTCATAAATGAGGTATTTTCCCGAGGGTAGTCAACAGCTTTGGTGGCACCAGATGGGGGTAATTTTTCAGATGTACTCTTTCCAATGGGCCAGTGTCCTAAGGCTTTGCTTTAAATGGCCTTTTTATGCAGTAAGATAATGGGCAGTTTGTGCATTGCTAAACCAGCCCTATTTTGTTAGGAATGTTCCAGTCAGGGGCACTTACAATTTGTCAGAGGAAATGCAGAACATCTCTACAGGAGTCTGTTTAAGAGGACATCATTTCTCGATAAGCTCTTGCTTAGGTCAACATGCAGCACTGCTCTTACACTATTCCCCTGTTGCTTCTGCCACACGGGAATGCTCTGATTTATTAGGATTACACAAGTCATGTCCTCCGCCTGACTGAATCCACAATGTGAAAATTTTCTTTCTTTTTCCTTTATCAAAACGAAATGTAGAAGGTTACTTTAAAGCCTTCATAAAGTATTTCTAAGAGGAGCATTTCAATGAAAGAAAATACCCGTATATTATACAATGACTTTTGTATAGCTGTGTTTTATAAATACATCATCCCAAACCATTTGAATCAAGATTGCAGCCATTGTGAAAAGTGCTGCTGTTTAGGAGAACGTGCTATTTAAAAAAAAATATTAGACTGCTGTACAATGCTATTGATGTACATGGATAAAGTGACAAGATTATGAATTCTGTAAATGTGATACAAACATTTCCATTAACTGATGAAATGACTGGATTTTAACTACTGAGTAAAAACAAAACAAAGCCCACAGAACCAAAACCCCCACAAAATCCCACAATCCAACACCCAAAGTCAAAGTGAGAAGCAATGCTGATTGCCATAAAATGTATGTCTTGTCAACTTTTTAATTACATTTTAAATTGAATCCAGATTTCTCCTATAAAGCTGGCTTAATAAAAGGCGATTCTTTACTGAAATCTGTTTTAAAAGCTGTGTCCAATTCAGTGTTGTGTTCATTTCATGTGTGGTAAAGGTGCTAACACTTTGTCATTTAAGCTGCCTTTCCTAAAGAAATTTTTGGTTTGTTTTAGCACTGCAGTATTTTAAACTGAGACGAATGCAGTCAAGGACTTTGTAATGAAAGCAAGAAATCTTTGAAAGGTTTTAGTAGTTTTGTGTATTAGAAGAGGATTATAGTGTAAATAGAGCTGCAGGAAACATTTTGAACAGGGAGAATTTATCCACATTTTTACTCTGCTTAAGGATGTTATGTTGTAAATAAGTAGCACAACACAATGGAATTCAGCTCGATGAAACAAAGTATTCTGAGCATAGCACCTTAAAGACACAGGGCCTGATTTTCCCAAGTGCTGAGCACCCACAATTCTCAATGAAGTCAACTGATAAGACCTAATGTGGAGCCATTTTGTAGGCAACAGGATAGATACAAACGTGAAAGTGATGGACAAAGAAAAGACGAAGAAAGAATTCAAGAAGACAAAAGAAGAAGAATAAACTAAGAAGAAAAGGCCACAAATTAGCATTTAGGCCCAGATAAATTCTGTACATTGGAATAAATTACACAAAATATCAACTCATCGTCAAGGTATAATATGAGAACTTTAAAATACTATTGGTAGTATTTATATAAAGGTTCTTCAAAAATAAATTTAGGAGATTGGTATTAGAATGTGAAACCTTGCACTTTTAGGACAATGGTGTCCTAAATGTGGTAAGTAATTGTTATCTAATGACTCTTCATTATGAAATGAGTATGGTAATCTGTATTAGTTTTTCATGGACAGTGTACATATAATACTATCACAATGAGCACAATTTTTTGCATTCCTTGTGAGAAGCCTCAGAACAGATAGCAAGGACTGAATGAGCACACAAAAATCAATGCTCAAAGTCATGAGCAGGGAGGGTTTAATTTTAATTGAATACCCCCTCCCCCCCAAGTTTAAGCTTCTGTAAATAAATTAATAAAACAAATAAATGAATATCCAATTTTTTTGCTCCTGTGTTTGCTAAGAAAATCTTCCATATGTGAATTGATGCCCCCCCATCCTTCCAAGTGTGCACATACCTCTGAAAAAATAAGACTAAACCTACCACAATTAAATTTAATTGAATGTGAGCTCTGAACCTAACAGTGGCAAAATAAATGGCAAAATAGAATCATAGAACTGGAAAGGACCTCAAGAGGTCATCTAGTCCAGTCCCCTGCACTCAAGGCAGGACTAAGTATTATTAAATAGTTCTGTTTCACCTCAAATCCCCTTTGGGGAAACACCTGGCAATTCTAGAATTGTGGCCAGAGCTCTAGTAGAGTACCAGCAGTTTTTGCATTCTCTTTTGGAAAGACCAAGTGTAATAAGCAAGTCCCAGGGCTGCCTATGCCATCTCTTTTTGGTGTCTAAGTGAAGGACTTCAGTTTCCCAGGCTGTCTGTTCCTCTTTTAGAAAAATTTCTTGTTAGGCAAATTTAAATTATAAAAATATATTTTGCCCTCATTGACTAAAATTCATAACTTTACTCTTTTTCTCTTTTCCTTGTTACATCTTTTTGCATTAAGTTTAATTTGACTTTGTAAACTTTAGTTTCTTAGTATGCCTTTCACTATTAAATATATTCTTGGTAGTAAATCAAGGAACTTGGCTAGGTATAAAAAGTATTAAAAATAAACAAACAAATGGCAAACAAATGCTTGCTTTTAGTGGGTGGGATGACCTCTGTAGGTGTCTTCTCTTTGATTACAAACTTAAGTTGTAACGTTATTCCCAGTGATCCCAGAATTATGCCGGTTAATGGAAAAAAGTGTTCAGTCAATGATAAGAGGCTGTTTTCAATCACTGATCTTAGCCAAAGTGTTCCATAATATATTATCTCAACTCCAAATTGTTAGGTTATGGAGAGAAAAATGAGAAGATGTAGTGGAATTACACAGTGCAAGCGAAGAACAAAAGCCTCCGCTGCCAAAAGAAGAGAGACAACAGTGGAGCAGTTAGATTTGTTTTCAACAAAGAACTTGACACAACTGGGCTAATTATAAAAGTATGTTGAAAAGATAATGGCATGTGAGTAATGCCAAGATTATTCCGGTTTAAATAAAAAAAAATCTGCATTATTAGACATATGAAAAATTGAATTGTACAAAATGTCCAAAGATTTGTGCTTCACATTAACAAGTGTTATATTAATACTGAAGTACAGGTAAGAGTGAATGATGTAAAAACATTGGGCCAAATTGCAAGGGTCATGGAAGGGCAGATAAAGCAGGAGATGGACAGTCAAAAAGTGTCAGCCCACGCCCTGTCGTAGGTTGAGCACATACCTAAGAGCCGAATTTGGCTGATCAGGATTTTGTTTTTTCTTACCCGTCGCATGTTGTTCAAAATATTCTAAGCTATTTCTGGTCTACACTACCACTTAGTAGATGTAAACATGTGGAAAAAGACACCTCCCTGGGCAACGTAAGTTACATTGACCTAAGCACACACCGGCGCTATGTCTGCTGGAGAGTGTCTCCTGCTGACATAGCTTCGCCTCTCGCAGAGGTGGAGTAATTATGCTGATGGGCGAGCGCTCGCCCATCAGCATAGTGTCTTCACCAGACTTGCTACAGTGGTGCAGCTGCGCCGATGTAGTGCTGTAGTGTAGATTTGTGCTCAGTAGCAGAACTAACTAGGATGGTATGATCCAAAGGCAGATTCCTGATGTAGGAAAGTGCAGGGAGTGACAGTGATCTAGTTCCAGCTCCCTAATTCTTTTACTCATTCCTAACCCTGCTGTCACTTAGAATTGCTGACAGGCAGCTATGAGAGCTACCATTGGTGCGTGGGCCTTCCATCGAGCCTGCACCAGTGGAGGATAGATGTAGGGGAGCTCTGCTGTGCTCTGTCCTTAGCCATGACGTAGCCTCTGCACTACGAGGGTGCTGGGTCAGCAGTGGGGCTTGGAGCATAAATAGGTTGTTTCCTTGTGCCAAAGAAATAGTCTGCTGGCTATTTGCAGCCAGTTTCTGACCACTTTTCACTGCCTGCGTGGCACTAAGGGGCTGGATCTTGTTAGATAATCCAGCTCTTGATATTTATCTGAATATTATGATATGGAGACCAAAACTGATTAGTAGGTAGACAGCACAGCAACACACCAAAGGAGAGAGTAGATACCATGAGTAAACAGTGCTTATCAGACATAAGCAGGGGTAACAGAAACACATAAGTACAGAATGGGATTCTTCAAATATTGCTGTTTTCTAAGGGATCCAAACATCCATTTATATAAAAGTTCCTGTCTTTTCTGGTTGCAGAGAATAGCTGCAATGCTGCATTCACGCTGCAATGCTGTCTTATTTGCTCTGCAGCCAGATATGCTAAAACTAACATAGCAGCAAAAAGGATGTAAATTTTGAACAACTCCTCATCTAAATGATGTATTGAAATTCCATTTTGACCATTGATTGTAATGTTCGTACTTCTAAGTCAGTTTGTCCATGTCTAAAGCACTTCAGCACTGTTCATTGAAATGACATACTTATTTTTAAAGTGTTTTTATTGCACTCTAGGCATATACAAAGCAAAAGGATACAAAATAGGAAAGTCAAAGCAAAAATCAAATTGTCATCTACACATCATCTGCATTAATAACATTGCCAACTTTTGTTTAACACACACAGGAGCCTAGCGTGAAATTACCAAGAAAAGACAGTAAATTGGGCATATGATTTAAATCTGTGTCTTACAGCATATAAAAATAAAAGAATTAGCGTCTTGCATGTACTGTTGGCATACATTGCTAGTGAAAATACTACAAGTGAGATTTACAATTAAAGAAAAGAAAGTGTGTTCAGAAAGAGAAATATGCTTGTTGGAAGGGGGCATGGCAAGCAAAGAGAATAAACCTTAAGGTAAGCAAGAGAGAAAATGTTCTGAAGTGTTGTAGGAGGCAAATCAATGCTCTTCTCAGAGCTGGTCTAAGGCAATCTCTCAAGAACACACACACACACACACACACACACACACACACACACACACACACACACACACACACACACACACACACACACACACACACACACACACACACACACACACACACACACACACACACACACACACACACACCCCTCTCCCAAGCACAGGGCCCTCACCAGCACAAGTCTGTGCATAGTCTTGGGGTGGTGGCAGCAACCTGGACTCCCCTGCTCATAGCTCTCTGTTGGGATGGCAGGAAGTCTCCATGCATACAGACTCTACAGCTGGAATGGTGGCTGAGGCTTCCCTTCTCAGACCTCAGCCCACCCAAATTGAAGTAGCAGTGCACTGAGGCCCTGGCTAAACTAACTGCAGCAGAGTCAGCCAGAGCCCCTCTTCCTTTCTGGCTGCTTGAAGAGTAGCAGCTGCTCTAAAATGCCATGGTATTTGCTGGATCCCCAAACTCCTGACTACATGAAGATCATCAACAGTTCCAGGTGTTTACCGGAGCCCCTGTGTGGACCTTTTGTGGTGCAGACCCTGCTCCTTGTTCTAGGCTGTATGTAATGATGTTGCTGATGGTTTTGAAATGAAACACAGAAGCCAGCTGCCTCAACCCTGGAGGATGCCTCACGTCCTGCCACCAACTCCAGGGGGCTCCCCAGGCTGCTTCTGAGGCATCGGGGACAGCCTGGAAAGTCTCCCAGAGTCAGGGAGTTGCTCACTGCACAGCAAGGGTCTAGAAGTCCTGAGAGCCGTGGCTCCAACTGAGGATCACAGGGTTGCCAGACTTCTGGCTGTGCAGCAGGGAGCCTGGAAACCCTGAATGCCTTGTCTTGAGCCTCAGTTTTCAGGGCTTTAATGCTCTCTGCAGCGAAGCTGAGAGCTTAGACCCTGCTAGAGCCAGAGCTCAATAGGAGCGAGCTGAAAGCCCCCACTTCTGAGGCAGTCTGCAAAGCCACAGACCATGGGAGCCCAGGCTCCCCCAGCAACCTGTGAGGCGAGGTGGCAGGAAGCCAGGCTGGTCCAATGGAAACCTGCCCATTTTTCATGGAAGTTTGCTGAAAAAGATAATGCTTCTGGAAAACATTTTGCTTTTGATGACTTGGAATTTTCTGACAAATGTTTCTTTGGAAAATTCTTGACCAGCTCTAGTTTTATGCCATATTGACAACTCTTTGTATTAACTAGTCAATGATCATACTCCATCCATAATTAAGTTAAGCAGAGACAATACTTTTTGCCCTGTAGAATTCCTTGTGGTCTACTTTGTTCTCATACTTCAGATGTTTCCTTATCTATTCTTCATAAATATTCCTACAAAACTAGTGATGGAGTGAGATTTTTATTTGACTGTTCCAGAGAGTTTGAGAATTTCAGGGAAAAAATTCTGAAGAATTTGCCAGAGCTTTCCACATATTTCCATTTTCCTGGCTAACCTTTATTTAAAACATTTATGATTTGAATCGTGAGGACCTGAGAAGTCATTCCCTCCCTGTGTCAACTGTCTCACTATGGTCCTTCAGCCTTGAAAATTCATCTGTCCTGGCCAAGGGGAGTATCTATTTTATGGGCACTCAGAATTCAGTGACATTCACCCTGCGGGACCAGAATCCTCTGTAAGGTTGGCAGAATGTAGAGGCTGCAGGACTGTAACGCTCCCTACATTTGAACCCTGGGGGTGAAATCCTGGCTTCAGTTAAATCAATGGGAGTTCTATTCTTGACTGGATTTGTGGCAGGGTTTCACCCCGGAGGTAGGATATTCCCAGTGGAAGGCTCCCAGTGCTGAAATCATCTTCCTCTGTCTCATGGCATATTGGTCTGTTAGCTTCAAGCAGGGCATAAGAGGATTTGGAGTGTGTCTGGGGGAGAGAGTAGGAGTCCTGCAGGGAAAACACTAAGAACAGCCAAGCTTGGGAAATGAGCTTAGGCTATAGTTTGGTGGTGGTTGTTAAAATCGCCAAGAAAGCCAAACCAAAGGAAGGAGAACCCTAAGTTTGGACCCTATTTTGTGTATGCATCATTAGGATCGGGGTGAGAATACCACCTGCTTGTAGATATATTTTCTTTCAGCTGTACCTTGTTAAATTTGCATGTGTTACCTGGCCTTAAAATACAAACCCAAACTAGGAATTGAGCAGTTTTGGATAAGGCCCCACCTGTCTTCCTTCTCCTGCAGATTTGTGTAGATTTTTCTGAAATTCACTACCATCTTCATGTTGGTTTATTATATTGTTCACTGTACCGTGCACTCGGACAAGCACAATAAGAGGTATTAGACCTGGGAATGGAAGGGTAGCCTTCTCATTCTATAAGAAGAGGGAGTTAAAGCAATGATGAAGAAATGAAGACTGATTCAGAAAGATAACACTGTAGCTTACATCATGGAGGACAAGAGAGTGCCTTAGAGGTAAAAGAACTGACATAGTTTCACAGCATGCACTAGTGAGAGATGAGAATCCAAGGGAAACATCATGGCATGTGAGAAACAAGCTTTCATTGATCACCACATGCCATGATAGCACTGTCTAGGAAACCAATAACAATGGTGAGAAAAGAATACAATATTTGACAACTATTGTTTTGTTTTAAGAAGTACACATTAAAAATACATCTAAAATACAAGACACAAAGAAGCTACATAAAGTTGTTAAACTTCTTGTAGATGTGCATCTCCTGTGTGCTTTTGAAGAAAACATGCAAATCCGTAGGTTTTGAATTTCCAAGTTTAACTCATCTCTTTTCTCTGTTTTTTTAAATCTATGCAGAACTATTAAGTTGCTGAAGCCCAAAATAGAAGACAGAGCTTTATAAATATTTTGCATATTTTTGTTTAATTTGTTCAAAATAATACAAAATATGCTCACAGTTGGCATCCAAAATGCAAATATTAGGAATCCCAGTCCCTTGATGCATTATGGTTTTCATCAGTATGGTGTGGTGTGGTTTTTTTTTTTTTTTAGCTCAATATAGCATTAACAAGAGCTACTTCGTTGAACCTTATGAAGGTAAACTCAGCCACAATGTGTTAGTTTCTATAACCATTCCAAAGTATGATCACTCTGCATGTATGCAGAAAAAAGAAAAAGTAAAATTTTAATATAATTAACAAGATTTGGTTTGGAAATGTATTTTACACACACACACACACACACACACACACTGAATTTGAGTGTGAGATCAAAGTGTGTATAGGGGCTTTTAGCTCTAAACCATAATCCTTTCATGCTCTAATACATGAGGGTTAAATGGAGAGCTTTTAAGTGGAGAAAATATGCAGTCCATGTGAAAGGTTTGATAGTGCTATATAGCCACCAAAAGCTTAAATGTGCTTGACTGTTTTTATGGAAGACAGTAAATTAGTCTTTCCTTTACCTTTGACAGGTGAGAAGCAGTTCTTGCATGACCGGTGGCTATCACCATACATCTGCTACCACACAGGTGAGACTTTCAGCTTCAAAATGATGACTGGTAAGAAAAACAAGATGTCTTTCCTGGTTATAAATTTAACTCTTCTATGATTAGCCTGGGCCAATTAGGACACCCCTGGGGTTCAGACTATGTCTCAAGTACAAGCTGAAAGCCTGATTAGCTGAGGTCTCTTGATACTTGTTCTTGGTAGTAAATGCTGGCACATATAGTATTGATTTTCATTTAGATATCTTAATGTTTCCAGACAATCCTAGCAGATGTGGGCTGAACTCAGATCTACGAGAGAGCTGGGCTGCAATCTGCAAGCATTTTTCTTGCCATTTTGTTTCATTTTTCCTAAACTTAACTGATTTGGAATCAGGAGATATAAATGAAAAATGCAGAGTTTGCCTATCAATCATGGCATGTACAAACATTGCTACTGCCCTTTTCTAACATCCTATTACCACCGGGTAGTTGGCTAGTCAAACAGGAATAAAAATTACACTGCAAACATCATAAGTTAGGCTTGATTTGTTGAGCAAGAAGCCTGACAATTCTGTAAGAGTTATATACCTCAGCCTCGCTGAAAATCAGCCTTGTTATGGCTCTGGTACGTCTATAAAGATTGTTCATTTCATATAAAACAGCTACCTGCACTGAAAGGCCTGAAAGGAAGAATGATGCTGGTTATAAATATAGAGGAAAATCTATTTGTCTGCCCCTTCGTGCTGTTAGCAAGTCACACGATGCAGCCCTTATGCTGTTCCTAGGCAGCAGGGGGAGTTTTCCATGGCCACCTTTTGCTTTCATCTTCTGGCCTGGACTGAAGCACATCATCTCTCTTTGTCATATGAGATAAAGCAATGAAGTGTGACCAGTGCCACTGCATTGCACTCTGCCCACCAGGAGCACGTTAATGATAATGAAAAACTATACTGCACCACATTTAAACTAAATGTGAGCGTAAGGCTGTCTGTCGGCAGACTGGTATAACAGTTAATGTCATAAAAGATAAATAGAAATTATTAGAATTGGTTTGGAAGGGATTTTTTTATAGAGCAGGGTTGTATTCCTTTAAAGATACATTATCAGACTGTTAAATCTAATTTCAGGCTACTGGGCAATTAAAATGATTAACACTCTTTACTCATATAGTTCAATTCATTAAAGGTTTAAACCCCCTTTACACACTATTTATGTTGAAAATAGAGAAATAACATGTGAAAATGTCTTGGATCATTAATCATTCAAATTTGCTGTATAACCACTTTTGAAAAATCTTAAAACCATAGTGTGTATTTACAAACCTCAAAGGCATGCTTGAAAGAAAGAACAAAATCATATTCAACCCCCACTGCATCTGACAGACCTTTTGTAGCTCCCAGAACCTTTCCTGTGTTTGCAAAGAAAACCACCCAGAAAATTCCCCCAAAAGATTGTTTAGGAAGCTATTCCTCCTAGGGGCTTGTCTACTTCTTAGCTGTCTTCATCTGGGGGCTTATTCCTTTCTTGGTACTCAGTGATTTAGGCATGGAGCTCCCATTAAAGATAATAGAAGCTCCAAGTATAAATCCTTGTGCACTGAAATGAAAATATATTCTGTGTATGGCACTTAGTTTTCAAGTGTGTCACATGGAATTTAGTATTATCTACTGACAAACCAGTTTATTAGATGGATATAAGAAGAGATCTTCAGGCTAGTAAATGCTGCCATTAGTTAGAGGTAAAACACCCGGTACCCTTCTGTGTTGGCATTTGCAACAACCTCCAAAACACAGTGGGAACATAATCATGAAAGTCAGTATACAATATGTGACAAGAAAATTAAAAGCGTGTATTAATGCTGGTCTTTTGAAAATATTCACTCTAAAGAAATCCAACTTTTTTAAAAGGGGTTAAAACTTCATTACCTATTGAAAAGATCTGTATCAATATTTTTTAAGAAACAAATACTACAAATCAGTGGGCTACCCGGTCCTAGGGCTAACTGAAAACACTCTGGAATGTAGTTGCATGTAATGAGGTGCTCGATGGTTTGACACACCTGTCCTTGTCAGTGGTCGACCATGTGGCCATAACTCATTGGGCTGTGAACCCGGTGAGATTCCACCAGTCAGGCAGGTAAATATTTGGATGTGTGTGGTTTAAAGCACATGTAAAAGCTATAGGAAGCAATCCTTGTGGTTCAACAGGTGGCGCTCTTCCCTCTGATCATTACTGAATGATCTGGTTCTATGTCTCCTTGTTAGGTATGCTGCTCGAGGCATCATCTTTCAGATGAGGTGTAAAACAGAGGTCCTGAACAAATGTGGTCATTACATATTTCATGGCACACTTTGTAAGAGTTAAGGTAATTACAATCTGCCAGCCTAAATTCCTCCTGCAGTTCTAGCTGGTGAAGGTTTGCTTCACCTCTTGTTCTAAAGAGCCATGTGATTTTTGCTCTGTGTTGTCAAACATGCAGAGGTAGCAATATTTCACTGGTTGGTGGTGTGATCCTAGTGGAAGCTTTGTAGTTGTAAAGTGTTTTAGGACTCTTCACTTTGAAAATGTTATTTGCAGTAAATGTAAGATGATTATTAAGTGGGCATTCTGTTTATAAAGCAGGTATCTAGTCATGTGTCCTGTCCTCCTTCCAGTCAGGCCTAGAATATGAAAGGTCAACTAGCATTAGGGGATCCAAACAGCGGTACTCAAGGGAGGTAATATTTTACCATCCTATTTGCCATTTCCCCTCTTCATTCCATTACTCTTATCCTCTGTGTAAGGCATAAGAACTGTCTCACTGTTCAGAAACAAGCCATGATATTTTTACAGTTCCAAGTATTGGTATCTGATGCAGTTCTAACCCTAGGCAATAAAGGAAACTGTCAGCCTCTATCAATGAGGATGTTTCTAATGCTCCTCCATCACTCACTTCAAGAGCAACATGAGCAAAGCCTTTCCCCCAAGAGACTGACAGTTGTATCATCTCTGCGCTACTCTAAGCTTCTGCTGACTTAGGGAACGGAAATCCCAAAGGTAGTCTTGAATTTAGTGACAATATATAGTGCTTCAAGCCAGTCCACCAAACAAGATGTGTAGAAATGTTGTTTAGTTAGATGGGCAGGGTATGGGGGGCTGATAATCAGGTCATATTCAGACATCTGAGTAGCAAATCACAAACACCCCTACCAGAAACTTTCTCTGAACCTTAGCGCTCCTTTTCCCACCCATAGATCTTGGTGGGGAGAGGAGCGGGAGGAGGATCCCCTTAACTTTAGTGTCTTAGGAATGGTGAGCCAAGACCTTCACGTGGCTCTTCCAATATCAGGCACCCAGCTCCTCTCATCCATGACTTTCCAGGATGCCTTCAGCAGCATCTTGGAGGTCCAGCTGTTGTCACTGGATCAGCCTCCTTCCCACCCGTGCTCTTTCTGGTGGTGAATTTGGGCAGGGCAGAGAAAATCTGAAAGTGGCTTTCTCCTTCACACTGTAGCAGAGAGAACAGGAAATACTCATGCCACACTGCTTTGTTGACCAGAACTTATCCACCATCTTGATCAGGGGAATTTTGTAGCAGGGTTTCAAGATACAGTTTTGAGTCTTAAGTTGACTTGGCTGGGATTGCTCTCATGGTATTGGTTCCGATTCCCTGAGTGGCTTTACCTAATCCTTGTGCTTGAGGGGATTGTTAGAGGGTTTTCTCTGAGGGGAGAAGCTGTAGTTGAGATGTTCTCTCTTAATCAGTAAAACATTGTGGGCATCTGACATCAGTGCAAGACAGAATTTGGCCCAGGGTCTGTGCTTTTTCCATTTTCTAATAATCACAATAATAATTGTACATGGGGGGGGGGGGGGGGGGGGGCGTCCTGTGTACCTGGGAAATGATTTTTTTTTTTTTCAAGTTTGTGATACTTCTTGAGGCTCCCATTGATTCTGATTATTTACAGTTTTACAAGGGAAATACAGGCAGCCCATGCTGTGAGAAAGATCAGAAGTGCCTGCATTCCTTAAGGCTATTGCCTTCTTTAATTCTTCAGTTTAGAGTCAGTGAACTGATTGCATTTTTCTCCATTTGACACTTTATATTTCACATTTCTTCATCACATTATATTGTAGCATATTCTATTTTAAGGACAGCTTCCATTTGAGAATGTGGCCTGTCATGTCTTGACCATTATTGCAGATCTGATGTTGTTGGTGACTTAATCTTGCCTCATAATAACTTTAGGCCACTGCCCTGTTTAACCCCATTTTGGCTGGCCAGCTAGAGAACTGGATGGAGATGATTACCTTGTTTAATCCACTTTATTTACCCAGTGGAGGAAGTAACTGCATTTTCCTTTTTAGGCATTATTTTATATTTCATGTCTAATCATCGCATACAGTGACTTGAGGACAGTTGCCCTTGGAGTATTCATTCTACTATGCTATCCTTACAGGCTTAAAGGGAGATTTTCCAACTGTGTACCTTGTATGTTAGATCTGCAAGCATAACTACTGTGACTGCACTTGCAAATAGACAGAAATCATGACTGTATGTGCAAACTGGGCATGCAGTTTTGCGCACATCTTTTAAAATCTGGCCATTAGGTGACCACATTTTAACCAAGGTGGGAAAGGATCCTGGGGACAGGGGATGTTTATACTCATCTCATTGCTCTGATTCATTTTGCACTGGAAAATTAGATAGTTGATTTGATTATAACTTAAAATGGCGCACACAGACGTTACCACTGTCAAACCTGGATTGAACTCCTGATTCAAAATATTTTGATCAAAAAGGCCAATCTCTTGCTTCTTCCATTAGCAAATATCCTACACAGTGTTCATTTCCAGTGACTAAAGTTTTTGCTGTGGACTTTGTACATGAAAACTTGGGTGATGTTAGATTAAAGTTTTCAGTAATTTAATAATTTCTTTGTAAAGATATGCTTGTTTTCTGTTGTAGCTGGCATCAGTCTAAATGAATCAGTAAAATAGGATGATTTCAGCTCATATAATAGCAGCCTTCTCCTATTAGAAATGCCTTTCTTCTGGAAAAGGCAGTTGTCCCACATTAATGGATTTCTAATCAAAAGCACTAAATCCCATGTGGTATTTTTTAACACATTTGAGCACCCCCATTAAGACAGAATTCGAAATGTACTGGAAACCAACTTCATTGTTGTTCAACATTCATGAAAATATATAGAGATTATACTGATATATCTTGTGTTCTCCTAGCTACTCTGTATTAGTTTTGTAGTATCGGGGCCCATTTTTCCCCCCCATAGACTGCTTTTTGTGAGATTGCTGTCACGTTACCATAATAAAGGTTTTTTTCCCCACTCTCCTTCTCAAACATAAAGAACATCAGAAAGGTTTCCTGAGGAATAAGCAGAAATTGAAAGAGGAGTGTCCTGGAAAACCAGTGGATGCTGGAGGAGGAAGCCCTACAATAGTTTAGAGTAAAGAAATATAGGAGATTAATATGAACCTTACATAGGTGAATCTTAGCTGAAAAGACGACTTCAGTCAGTACTCACAGTCACGTCCTGGTGACGTTAAAGATAGTATTGCTTCTCTTTACCATTTGTATCAATGGTATCTACTTATTGTGAGTCATTGCCACTTGATGTGTAAATATCATGTTGGCTGGAAAGCAAATGTGAATTGCTGCTGTCAGTAGGGTACATTATCTAAAGTCACTCATGTTTTGCAGACCATTGTCTACCTAAGCACAGCAATCATTGCATTTCAGGTTTAATTCGAAATTGTTGCCAGTTTCAACCACAGCTTTCAGCACAGGTTTGCATGTATAAATAAAAAACAAAAACAAAAAACCCCCCAAAAGAAAACAAATCCTTGATATTTTCCATAATTCACATTTTTTTTGTACTGGGGAGAATAAGAAACACATCACGCTGTTAAAGACAACATACAGTAGTTTAGTTTGCAAATGTGGCCTGCCATTTACAAGGTAAGTGAATAGATTAGTATGTGACCCAGAATTTCATATGTAATAACTGCCCATAATGGCAAATTTAGCATATAAAAAATGAAATTGACGAGAATTTTATTTCTTCATAGCACAATTCAGTGTTTGGGGAAAAGTGAGACGAAAATATAGTTCCTACCTTGGCCCTATGGTTCAATCACTCTACTCAGCAAGAAAAATCCTTGTGCAAAGGGGTTGTTCAGAATTGCTTAGTCATTTAATTAAATTAATTTTTTCATGTATGTTTTATCACAGAGCAATGGGACAAATTCCCACTGAGGTAAGGGGGCACTGCTCTAGTGCATTTGACAGCATTGTGTCCACTATGGTCCATAGTGAATTTGGCCCAGTGTCTTGGGCTGACTGCTTTTAATTAAAACTAAACATACGGGACAAAGAATGGATGTTCAGTCTACAACTCCCAGATAGTAGCACCTACCTCAATGACTAGTTCAGCACATCTGGGAGTTACATTTAACCCTTAGGCTGCTACCATTTCTCATGGAGTTATCACCAAATGAATATTGCAGGAGGATAACTGTTGCTACCTGAGTAGCTAGAAAGTTTACATACTTTAATTAGGACATGTTCACATGGAAAAGAGGACCCAAACATACCAGGCTTGCTTTCTTTAGTTAACCCAAACTTCCCCTCTGACCCTGCAGAGCTTTTCGCTGAGGTGTGGCAGTAACATTATTCAAATGATATTTTGTCATTTGCTGAATGTTAATCTGTGAAAGTGCTATCTTTGCTGCTTTAATTTGAGACATGATGACATGCACTGCAGCCCCAGTTGTTGGGGGTTAGTTTTATGTTCTCTTCATGCCAGACAGGATTCCTTCCAATAGCACCATATGTCAAAAACTCCAACCAATTCCAGTCATGTACCCACACTGTACAGCTGTCACAGCTATAATTATTAAAACTAAAGCCCAGAGAAGTTTGTAGTTTTGGAAATGCTCTGGTCTCCTTAGATCTTTACTACTGATGTTATAGCTGATTAGGACCCTGCTAGCCTTCTGTTGGTCTCTTGAAAACTGCTGTAATTCTCATTCATCATGGAAGCTAACCAGCTGCTCCAGAGCCATCCCCTCAAAATGTGTTACTGGATGTTATGCTTTCCTGTTGTCCTGACCTTGGATGTTCAAACAAAGGACACTTATTATATTGGAATTACTTATTATATAGAATCCTGCTAACCACTTTCTGCACACAAAAATGAAAACATCATTTATGTACCTGATGTCACTGAAGAGGCTGCTATTAATCTGCCCTCTTTTCTTAGTCATCCTGCTATAGTCTCATTGTCATTTCAGCACAGATAGTGAGAGACTGTGACCTCTTGGAATGCTCTTATATCAGTCAATCATTGGACTTTTAGCATGAATGTCTGTCTTGTTGCTTAGGAGTCTGAAGCAACCCCTGTAATCTGAGTTTGGAGTCCTTACATCCACTTTTGTCATTCTTATCCTAAGGTAATAAAACTGAAACTGAGTAGGAAGTTGAGCTATTTGCTTTTCCATTAAAATCTCCAAGTTGAAGCTTTGTGATTTCAAGGTGTTTTATAAATTGTACCTGTTTGACAGCCCCTGCTAAAGTTTATTGCAGTATGTATCAGATCTGAGCAGTACACACAGCCAGGCCTTTTCAAACTACAGATTTGCATTTTATACCTAAACTCTTCTCGATCCATTATAGCTCATTAAGTAGATAGTTACTAGCCTGTCTTTTGAACCCAATACAGTGTTTTCAGAATCCTGTCCCTCCCTGTTGTTTGTTTATTTTCTTTTGATTTAGAACGATACAGAGTACTCATGCACAGGCTGAAAGTGCTTGGTCAATTATTTTATATTCCAAAACCAAAAGCACAATTTAACCAGCTCATTTAATTGACCAAACAGCAACTCATAAGAACAATCACACTAGGTCTGACCAAAGGTCCATCTAGCACAGTATCCTGTCTTCTGACAGTGTCCAATGCCATGTGCTTCAGTGGGAATGAACAGAAAAGGTAATCATCAACCAATCCATCCCTGTCGCCCATTTCCAGCTTCTGGCAAAACAGAGGCTCGGGACACCATCCTGGCCCATCCTGGCTAATAGCCATTGATGGACCTATCCTCCAGAAAATTATCTAGTTCTTTTTTGAACCCTGTTACAGTCTTGACCTTCACAACATCTTCTGGCCAGGAGTTTCACAGGTTGACTGTGTGTTGTGTGAAGAAATACTTCCTTTTGTTTCTTTTAAACCTGCTGCCTATTAATTTCATTTGGTGACCCCTAGTTCTTGTGTTATAAGAAGGAGTAAATAACACTTCCTTATTTACTTTCTCCACACCAGTAATCAAACTCCCCTAAGTTGTCTCTTTTCTAAACTGAAAAGTCCTAATCTTATCAATCTCTCCTCATATGGAAGCTCTTCCATACACTAATCATTTTTGTTGCCCTTTTCTGTACCTTTTCCAATTCCCATATATCTTTTTTGAGATGGGGTGACCAGATCTGCATGCAGTATTCAAGATGTGGACCTAACATGGATTTATCTAGAGGTAATACAATATTTTCTGTCTTATTATCTGTCCCTTTCCTAAGGATTCCAACATTCTGTTCGCTTTTTTGACTGCCACTGCACATTGAGTGGATATTCTAAGAGAATATGATTCCAAGATCTCTTTCTTGAATGGTAACAGCTAATTTAGACCCCATTATTTTATATGTATAATTGGGATTATGTTTTCCCATGTGCATTATTATGCATTCATCATCATTAAATTTCATCTGCCATTTTGTTGCCCGGGCACCCAGTTTTGTGAGGTCCCTTTGTAGCTCTTTACAGCCTGCTTTGGACTTAACTATCTTGAGTAGTTTTCAGAGTAGCAGCCGTGTTAGTCTGTATCCGCAAAAAGAACAGGAGTACTTGTGGCACCTTAGAGACTAACAAATTTATTAGAGCATAAGCTTTCGTGGACTACAGCCCACTTCTTCGGATGCATAGAGTGCATATATATATTGAGGAGATATATATACACACATACAGAAAGCATGAACAGGTGGGAGTTGTCTTACCAAGTCTCTCTGCAAAAGAATTAATGGACACAAATCTGACATCAGGAATCATAATATTCAAAAACCAATGGGAGAACACTTTAACCTGTCTGGTTAGTCAATGACAAACCTGCGGGTGGCTATCTTACAACAGAAAAACTTCAAAAACAGACTCCAATGAGAGACTGCTGATCTGGAATTGATATGCAAACTAGATACAATCAACTCAGGATTGAATAAGGACTGGGAATGGCTGAGCCATTACAAACATTGAATCTATCTCCCCTTGTAAGTATTCTCACACTTCTTATCAAACTGTCTGTACTGGGCTATCTTGATTATCACTTCAAAAGTTTTTTTCTCTTACTTAATTGGTAAGACAACTCCCACCTGTTCATGCTCTCTGTATGTGTGTATATATATCTCCTCAATATATGTTTCACTCTATATGCATCCAAAGAAGTGGGCTGTAGTCCACGAAAGCTTATGCTCTAATAAATGTGTTAGTCTCTAAGGTGCCACAAGTACTCCTGTTCTTTTTGAGTAGTTTTGTATCATCTGCAAATTTTGCCACCTCACCTTGTACCCCTTTTTCCAGATCATTTATGAGCCACCTCACTTTTTCCAGATGAAATACTTTCAGGCCAATATATTGGTCTTTACTTCAGTTCCTTTATCTCCTTTCAAAGGCCAGGTGAAACTCAGGGCCCTGTAGAATCCTGTGAAAGTTGATATATTTTGTTTGTTATGGTTGGTTGGGTGGTGGTCTAATCCCTAGCACAATTTTGTAGCATCTCTGGTGCTTTATGGGCTTCCTCTGGGCAATTTTTGCCACTCCTGGACACCTTCTTTCCCTGGCACATTTTCATGGTGCAACTTGAAATGATCTAAGGAGGGACAGTAAAAGAGCCATTTTTGGTATTTCTTGCATCACTTCTGTTTTCCTTCTATCTCTGTTTGTGATGTGTGACTAGTTGTTACTTCTCTCCAAACTCGGTCTGTTGCTTGAATAAGATTCTGTACAGTATATACTTTAAAAAAAAGTGAAGGGTGAAGGAAGCATCAGTGTGTAAAGATATAATCAGATGTTTTTTTTATATTTCATCTAATGGAATATTTCTTAAGCAAGCCACAGGGGCTGTCTTAGATCTAGTTGAGAGTGCTTTTAATACTGATGGCACAGATACCACAGCTAATTCATAACAAGTTTGAATGAAGTTGTATACATTTGAATATTCTCGGTGATATGAATACTAAGTCCTCTACCCTCTCATTATATGCAAAAATAACTGGGGAATTTTCTAATCTCCTTAGATCTATGTAAGCAATACCTAAGTGCCCACTTTGGGTCTACCATATGTAAACTAGCTTGCCCGGGGTGAACTATGGTGCTTTAAGGAGACAGATGTTTTGGTTTAAATATTCATTTATATATGTATTGGAGCAAGGACTGGAACCCAGGTGTCCCCGTCCCAGGTGATTCCCCCAACCACCAGGCAATTAGTCATTCTCTCTCTCTCTCTCTCTCGCTGTGCCCCAGTGAATATTTCAATGTTTCTACGAAGTGGCACAGCTTCAACAGGAGAGAATAAGCGAAACTCACTCCAAAATACCCTAGCCTAGTTCATCTGCAATGTGGGACACCCATGCTCAAGTCCCTGTTCTGAATCAGGCAGAGTGGGGACTTGAACATGGGACTACCACATGCCAGGTGAGTGTTCTAACTACTGGTTATTGAGTAAAATGAGGCATTACCACCCCTCACTGGCTTTGTGCCTAAGTCCCCTTGTGAATCTAGCCTGAAGAAATGGTTTTGGCTGAAACTGTTCGGCAAATTTAGAAATAGACCCAAAACTGCATTTTTCAGCAAATAAGTTATTTGTCTGAAAAATGTTGGTGTAGTTCAAAGCCATGGTAGAAAGAAACTCTGGGTGCAGGACCACTTTATCCTTATGGAATATGGTGAATGGGAGATCTTCCATAAGCACCTTTAGCTCACTTACTCTGCATGTTGTTGCCAAAACAAATGTAATCTTAATAGACAAAAGTTATTAAAAATCCCCCTATAGTGGTTCAAATGGAGTGTTCACCAGCCTGATAAATATCATACTGAGATCCTCAGTGGGATGCAGGGCTTGCACTTGCATGTAAGTCTGCAGAACTTCTTTCTGAAAACTACTAATCATTTGAAATCATGATGCAACTTGAAATGATCTAAGAGGGGTTTGGTGGATGTTTGGTGTGTGCGCAGTCCTTTACATGTATCACATTTTGTGTCTTTTATTGATGGATAGGCACTCAGAATAGGAAGGGCAGCTTTAGATGTTTTTTATAAATGTGAACAAAATCAATCATGAAAAGAATGCTTTGTTAGGTTCTAATCTGGTGTACATGGGCCAATTCATTGTAGACAATTGTGTTGCACAGGTCTCACTGAGGACAATGTAATTGCACTGGTGTAAATGAGGGTCTGATTTGATTTGCTAAAGCACCTTTATTACTATTAATGGGGTAGGAAAGAACTCGGCATCTGACTCTGAAATCTGAAGCTACTTGCAGGACTGGCACTTAAAGAAAATCATCTTATTCCTATTGAGGATATTTGATATGGAAATCATTCAAAGATGGTTAACATGGAACCCCAGAATGCCATTTTTAGTCATTTTTTGAAGTAAAACCACACTTTAAAGGAATATGGTGATACTGATATACTGTGGCAGATTTTTAAATGTTGATAATTGATGGATAGATATGACAGTGCTTTGGTAAGCAAATGTATTATTTTAATTTGATTATATATTTCTTTTTAACTATGTTTTATTTCTTTAAGTCATAACATAATTATAGATAAAAACCCCAAAAGGCTATTATTCGTAAATATCAGTGATTTTTTTAACTGACAGCATGGTACAAAAAGTCTGCTAGGTTGACTTGGCTAGCCAAAGCAAACTTACTTTTATTATTATTGCCATTTTTACTGTTTATTACAATACTGTATGTTAAATTTACAGTATTGAATCCTCACTTGTGTATAACGTGTAGCAATAACTAATTATTTGTGATAACTATTAGTACAGTAAACACAACTTATCTCTGTTATAAAAGTGGCATTAATAAACAGACTTCCATAAATGCCAAATGTATAACATGATCATTCTAAAGCAGTCTAAAAATATGATGTATTGTAGCTAAAGACACTCACAAATGCATGTCTGTGTGGAAGGGGGGAGAGGAGGACTGGTTTGTGCTTAGAATGTTTTTTGATGCATAAATAGAAGCATTAAATAATTTTGAATACCTTGTTTCCTAAAAAAGATTAGTAGTGCATCTCTAAGTGCTAAATTGTATAAGAGTTATTGTTCACACCAGTCTTCAGACCGTATTATTCCATGTAGCTTTAAATAACCAAGTCCAAATTATGCTCAGCAAGCTGTTGGGAAAGCTTGGGGAAAGCTGAGAGCTGAAGAGCCGATTTGTGCCCTGACTTAGATTCTGTGCAACCCCACTGATTTCAGGCTGGCTGCCCAGGGTACAAGGCAGCACAGAATTTAACTTGGAATGTTTAGTTTTAATTTAACCGGGCCCTTTTTGCCCGAGTTTAGCATCGCATTCCAGTGTAAAGCAATGATGTGCCTAGATGGTTTATAAAAAGGAGCTCTCCCCTACCCCATTTCTTCTATTCTTCCTCTTGTTTTTTGCTTGCTGAGTGAAAGCAGTTTTGTCTATGCTTAGTGTCTCAGATTTAACTTGAAACATGTACTTAAAAAAAAATCCTACACACTCAGTTACCAAAACTTGTGTTGGATCATAATTGGAATCATACAATGCAAACTTTCCACTTGGCTTCAAAGCACAACAAAGTATCTTCTTTGTGTTAAATCCACATGATATATCCAAATGGGCATAGACTATTTTCCTAAAGAGATGGGTGAATCAGTTCCTGTTTTTTGGAATATCTCAATGAGGCATCTTGGGGCCTGCACTGCTCTAGTTTCCAAAGAGATCCCATTTGCTGTGCTATATCTAACATCTTAGCCACTGGGGAGCACAGCTGCAGCAACCTTGGCTTCGAGCAACTAGAGAGCAAGCCAGCTCCATAGGATGCAAACTCTCAGTGTGAAAAATTTTTTTTTTGCCTGATTTTATACAACCCTTTTAGTTAGTTTAGGAATGACTTTTTATGCTGTTAATTAGAGAGACTGAAATAAGGGTAGTTTGGACTAAGATTCATCTCCCTATCCTAATATCTTCGGTATCTTTGCACTGACTTTATTCCCTTGCATAATATAGCCACAAGAAAAACTCTTTTAGAAAATGTTAAGGGAGTGACAGCAAGTGACAAAGCAAAGATATTCAAACCTAGGCCAGATACTAACTCAAGCTGTGAGAATAATTTCACATACCAAGTGAGAGAGGTGACATGAACATTTCCACTGTGTTTTAGGACAAGGTGAAAGAGTCAACTTTTGCAACATTTATGTTGTGAAACTGTCAATCCTACTGTAATTAGGCTCGAGTCTGCTTAATTTAACAGTAATAACCCAGTAACAGATATGTGCCTAGGTCACTGCCCATCACAGACACAGAATGTGCTCCTATTCTGCAAGTAGTGCCAAAGGAATCAGTGAAACTATGTGTGCAGTGAGTAAGGGGAGGCAGAATCTAGCCCTTTGTTGCCTTTGAACTACCCATTATTGTTCTTGTTGTGGTTCCTGCACTTCCCCATAATGTTTGCAGAGCTGCCTTAGTGGCCAACCTCATCCTCAAGGCACTGCTACTAATTATAGAGTCATTTTGGAGATCTGTGTCTAGAGTTTCCCAGGGCTGCAATATCTGTTCTGTTGGTGCCACCACATCTTGGGAAACCCCCTTTAATGAAATCACCCCAGCATCTATGGCCTCCAGAGTACGAAGTGCTGCCCAATCTTTGCAAACCTCCTTACCATGGAACAACCCAAGGAAAACGCTAATAACTTGCAGTTATTATTCATTCCCTGTGTCCTTCCACTGTTGTTTCCATGTGAGGAGGAAGTCTAGTCATAGAGTACTGCTATAAAGTCCTTCAGTCAACATGATAATATCACAGTTTGGCTCCAGTCTCATAGGCTATACCAAACTTTGTTATAGCTTTGTTTAGTAACTGTTGTTAAATTTGGCTGTATTGGAATTAGATGAGCCATTTTTGAGTTATGAGACTAAGAACAATCAGTTTTTCTTTTTGCCAATTTATGACTTCAAAAAGACTACTTCTGAAAACTTCAGACTAGCTTTAGACCTTTGTCCTCAATCAAAGCCATTGTAAAAGTCTAATTTTGCCCTCATGCGGTTTCATATTTTCATAGCTATTTATTTAACTCTCCATGGATATTATCATTTTGGTGAGAGGTCTTGCAGAAGCTATAAGTAATTGGAAATGTTCAATGAGCTTGCAAGATTCTTGAGAAAAATAGGTAAGGGACATTACAAATTTGTGCGAAATTAATGTGGTTCATACTTTACTATATTTAACTGTGAGAACTTGCCTGAAGTCCCCGGCACTGTTTATAATCTTTCCTGAGTGACTGACGGAAATTGCAAACGTCACTCGAAATCTCATGCAAGTCACAGTCCCCAGAAAATGTTTTGATGGTGCTTGTAAACTCTGTCAAACATACTAACACTGGATACAATGGGTGAGAGAGGAGCTTCTTTTTTTGCTTTTGGAATAGGATCTCTGTTTACCTCTGGTTCTAGTAGCTACCAAAGCTCCTCCACATAAAAGCAAAAATGTGGTCCAGAACTATGCTGTCCTCCTCATACTTCCCCATTATGGACCCTTTGTCTTCTGTTCTGAGTTATAACCTCACTTTTTCCTCAACTCCAGTCATTGTCTCATGACCCTTGCTACCCCAGTTGTTTTTAAAGACCAAGCAGGGCCGGCACAACCCATTAGGCGACCTAGGCGGTTGCCTAGGGTACTACAATTTGGGCAGTGTTTCGGCGGCGGGACCTTACGCTGCCTCTGTGGGGGTGCGGCATTTCCGGGCGGGACCTTCCGCCACCTAGGGCGGCAGAAAAGCTGGCGGTGCTCCTGAGACCAAGTTTTCTGCCCCTTCAAAAAGTTAGGAGAGGATGCACAGAAGGCCTTTGGGCCTCCCATTGAAAACACCTACAGGTAAAGTTGAGCTTAAGCCTTTCGGGGAGAGTTGCCCTAGAGGAAGGGAAGATTGAAGCCTGAAACTCAGCCCCGTTTCACTGCACCATTAATAAGTGCTGTGGTTTTGTTTCCTTACAAAAGTTTTGGACACTTTATTCCCGTGTAAGCGATCTTAGAAAGACCCTTTAAGGAAGCTATTAACCTCTGGTGGCATTGGCAGGAGAATTTATAACCTCCCTGAGTGCTATTTTTGAGATACCCTTTTGTACTAGCAAATGTTGCTCTTGCGGGGGTTATAAAATCTGCAAGTGTATTTGGCAGAGGTTTCAAGTTTTCAGAAACCTCTGTTTAAAAGATAACAAAAATGCCCAATCATTAGCTTTGGACGTGAGGGAGCTAAGGTTGAGAATACATTTTATTTGGAAAAATGTTAATGGAATATTTTTGTTTTAAAAATATTAGACTTGAAAGTAAGAGAATTAAATTTTCCCAAACTATTCTAAATTCTACCCATCTCCCAACCTAACATCCAAAGATACTCCCACTGCCTCCCAAGCTTCTAAAAATCTCTGTTTAATCTAAATCATGGGCACTCGTTCGGGTAAAAATGTTAATACAGTAATAGCTTCTGAATTGCTAATCTGGTACTGAATAAGAGATTGAGACTTGTCTCTTCACCAGAATCCCCTTTCCATTAAAAACCAGAGACTACAATATTTCATATAATTTTTCACTATGAGTTGGAAAACCTCCCAGTCTGACTTCCCAATACTGGCTTGTTATCCCATTAAATCTTGTGTCACTTCCTTAAAATAGGTACGATTGTGCAGTATGTTGCTTATCTTCCTGATTATCAACTGGAGAGAATATCCTCTCTCTAGAGGTCACAGGTCTATCTGCATATGTAGAAGACTCGCAACAGTTGCATACTAAACTGACACAGCATCTAGCCCTCATGAAATAAAAAATATTTGCTTTATAAATGTCATACTGTTGTAATTCACATGCTTCATTAGATGGATTTCTTGATTCACAAGAAGATGTCAAGTGCATACGTGTAACAATGTGGGGCCAGCAATCACGTTTTCATAACACTTTACAGTATGAATTAACTAAATTCACAAGACACCTATGGGGTGGGTGAGTGTGATGTTACCCATTTTAATGATCCATAAACTGAGGCACAGAGAGGTTAAGTGACTGACCCAAGGTCACCAATGATTCAGTAGCTAAGCCAAATCTTAGTGCCCTGCCCTAACCACTGGAAAATCCTTCATCTCTTACACTACACCTTTATCTCCTCTACAGGTCTGTGGACCAGTTCTCCAAATACACAGTTTCAATACAGTGTTTTTCCATACAAACAAATACAGAGATTTTTGTGAGAGCAGCTGTTCCTACAATCTGGTTACTGTGCCGCCCCAACAAGAAGGTTTAATTTTAATTTGTTAGAATGAATAAAACCCAAACACCCTCACTTGATAGTGATTCTTCTGGGAGCAAGCATGCAGGCCTCGGTAGGCCAGTGTGTAAACAGGCATGGACTTGACCTACAGTGACTTTTTTGTGTTTGTGTAAAAGTTTGTATAATTTTCCTTTCAGAATGGGAGCTTGTATGCCAAGGTTTAAAACGAGTGAGTGAATTTTTATAGTCCCATTATAATGGAAATGTTCACCTTAATTATTGCAACGTGAATGGCTTACAAAATAATATATGGAAAGTGAAGTAAATAATGTAAACATATAATTATGTTTTGTACTATTACGTCCACAGAAACATAAAACTAATATTATGACTTTAAAAAAATGAAACCAAACTAGACGTGCCCAGTTAGTTATTTTGATCCCTTACCAGCTTCCTTCCTCCTCCCCTCTTCTGAAAATAAAATAAAATCTGTGTGCTTTAGGAAAAAAACTGTTTCTGTCATATTATTACTTCTAAAGACAATCCCTGAGTGCATGGACTTTTAAACAAGTGCTTTATCCTTGAAAATTAAAATAAAATATTTTCATGTAATCAGTAAATTCTGTTATGAAACTTTACAGCAGCTACATTAAAGGATAAGAATAACTACTATTTTGAAATTCTGAATATCTTATAATTAGACCAGCCCTTAAGAAATATTCAGAGTTAAGGCACATTAAAATGTATTCCACAACATGGAGACAGCCCTGACAAAGAAACATTATTCTTAGATTTACAATTAATTACCCTTATGTCTATACCTTGCATTCAATTTGCATATCTTAAAAGTGCTGTAAATTTCATAGAACTCCCTTGTTATTTAAGATCATTACGCTTAGTAAAAGTTTCTACAGTGATAACTTTCTCTTGATTATGTAGTTGCGAGGTCAATAAATCTGGCTTTACTTTGCTCTACAATGTTATAATTTTTCTTTTTGTGTGTGTTTTTCATTATTTTGCTCCTTGTTCCTTCTGCCCTCTCATTTATAATCCCCCGAAGAACCAGTAGATAGAGAAGTCTGGCTAGAAGACGAAGTGAGTGGTCAGATTCTCAGATGTTATCTTTTTCCCAGAACGCACTGGTACTGGGTGTCTGACATGTTCTATACATCTTTCTAGTGTCAACCTCATTAAACAAATACAACTTGATGTATAGCTCTCAAGAAATGAAATTTCATGCAATGAATTTGTTCTGATCCAGCTTCTTCTTCTGCTGCTTCTCCTCCTCCTCCTCTTTCTCCACATTCCCCCCACATCCCTTTTTGGTCAGCAGTGATTCTGTGCATTCTTGATTTCTAGTTGTAATTTTAGATGGGCTCTAGTGATAATTTCATAATATTTTTGGCAGAGTATTTCAGGTCTTTATGAAAGTTTCATATTTTAAACTGACTACACCAGGTTTCCTACATTCTCAGTAAAGATTAGCCTTGTATAAAATATGATAGAGTCTTTGGAATAATGTTCAGTATGTTTTCTTTGATCAGATATATATGTAATTGTGTTTTAAATATGAGACACATCTGCTGTCACATGCATGTTGTAAATGTTCTGAACTTTCATAGGTAACAGGGTCTAAATGTGCTAGAACTGTGGTTTATGGTCTAATTCAAGGTTAACACAATACCCTCCAAGCTAGAAAGACACTAAACACTTTGCCAGAATAGTAAATAGCATTTTCATCCTTTTCCCCTTCTTTAGCCTAAAAGAATTTAAAGAAGAAATATATTTTAAAACTAAAATAAACTCTCCATTTAATGAGACTATATATTATTTACAGGAAAATGCCACTAAACTCAATTAGTGCTGGTCTCACCACTGGGTGGAATTTGGAGTTGTTGAATCTTTTTTTTTTTTTTTTTTTAAATGCAGTTCATTGCAGTCATTTGCTGAGTCTAGGGCGATGCTCCAGTTTTAATCATGTGAAAAGTACAGCATATAAGGAAACAGCAACATACTGTATAAATATTTTTAGATATTTTGTTTTAAAAATACACAGTCTGATACTTGAAAAGTTTGTCCCCATCCTGTTCCTTTTATAAAAATGAAGCCATTTTATTTGTTATCTTAAACAGGCAATTTCCCATTACCACCTGCTCAGTATTATTAATTAAAGTTATTTTTTCAAGTTAATGTGACTATCATTTCCCTGTTATACCTCACTGGAATAGTGCATTATTTAAAACCAGCCTTGGAAGAAAATAGCAGCCATTTTAAACACTTGCCTCCTGCCCAGAAACAGAATAATTTCTATAATGGTAAGCAGAACTATTATCAGTATTATAGTAATTATTAATTATGGTTCATGAATTAAATAAAGTTCCTGGACCCCTGTACTTTGTTTTCTTATAGACTTAAGCCATCATCTTACTCTTTAAAGGTGAATCTCTCTCTCTCGCTCTCTCTCCTTTTTTTAAAATGAAAATATCTATTTTTTTCCCTTGGGACATGGTGTTGAATACATGGGGGAGCACAGGAAGGGAGATTTAACAAATATATTCATCTCTGATTTCTCTCAGGCCTTTTAATATATAAGTAGTTTTGAAGATCTAAAGTAACTACATGTATCCTGATTTTTATGGGCTGAATACAAGCAAATATGAATATGGAACTATTCTAGTTGATTCTAATATAACATTTCTATTAAAATGATTTTTAAAACCCTTCCCAAAATTCCAATAATTCTGTATAACACTGCAGCGTAGATTAGCTACCCGTGGAATACCTTGGCAAAAGTATTCAAGTAGCAAGAGTTTTTCTAGTCTTATGTCCTATATACATCTGTTAAATTACTCAGAGATCTCATTAAATAAAGCTAATGTACTTGTAAAACAGTAGGGAGAGACAGTATATCATTGTAACTGTTAGAAAGAGCCATTCTGGCAAGGAGGGAGCCAAGAAGGCTAGGTGTATGCTGGTCAGTGTAGATGTTTCTAGGCCATAAATCTTGGCCCTTTCCTGCCTAGTTATTGTGTATTTCTTTAGGTGAGAGATTGATTGTAGCAGTGGAAGATGAATTTGCCCACAGACCCTTTCTTCTTCTTTTTTTTTTTTTATACTCCTGATGCCTCGCCAAGGTGATAATGCTTTTTTCCCTGCAATCATTTGTTTCAGATTAAAAGCATGAAGAAACATAAGAAGGCTCGTCTCTAAAGTCAGGCAAACATGAGGGCATGAAGACATATAACTGTCGCAGGTGTGAAGAGAGTGCATTTTACCTCTGCCAGGTTTATGACCAGTTTAACTGGAGGAGAATCATCAAGAGTAAAATCCATGGAGGAACCCTAATGTTTCTTTAGTGTGGATTCTTAAAAATTCTTAAAAATGCTGCTAAACTATAACATAATTAAATAGGGCTGCCAAGCGATTAAGAAAATTAATTGCGATTAATCACGTGATTAAAAAATTAATTGTGATTAATCACTCGATTAATTGCACTGTTCATAGAATACCATTTATTTAAATATTTTTGGATGTTTTCTACTTTTTCAAATATATTTCAATTATAACACAGAATACAAAGTGTACAGTGCTCACTTTATATTTATTTTTATTATAAATATTTGCACTGTAAAATACAAAAGAAATCATGCTTTTCAATTCACCTAATACAAGTACTGTAATGCAATCTCTTTATCATGAAAGTTGAACTTACAAATGTAGAATTATGTACAAAACAATAACAGCATTCAAAAATAAAACAATGTAAAACTTAGAGCCTACAAGTCCACTCAGTCCTATTTCTTGTTCAGCCAATTGCTCAAACAAGTTTGTTTATATTTACAGGAGATAATGCTGCCTGCTTCTTGTTCACAATGTCACCTGAAAGTGAGAACAGGCATTCTCATGGCACTGTTGTAGCTGGCGTTGCAAAACATTTATATGCCAGATGCGCTAAAGATTCATATGTCCCTTTATGCTTCAACCACCATTCCAAAGGACATATGTCCATGCTGATGACAGGTTCTGCTTGATAACAATCCAAAGCAGTGTGAACTGACACATGTTCATTTTCATCATCTCAGTCAGGTGCCACCAGCAGGAGGTTGATTTTATTTTTTGGTGGTTCGGGTTCCGTAATTTCTACATTGGATTGTTGCTCTTTTAAGACTTTTAAAAGCATGCTTTACACCTCATCCCTTTCAGATTTTGGAAGGCACTTCAGATTCTTAAACCTTGGGTCGAGTGCTGTAGCTATCTTTAGAAATCTCACATTGGTACCTTCTTTGTGTTTGTCAAATCTGCAGTGAAAGTGTTCTTAAAATGAACATGTGCTGAGACATCATCCGAGACTGCTATAACACAAAATGTATGGCAGAATGCAGGTAGAATAGAGCCAGAGACATACAATTCTCCCCCCAAAGAGTTCAGTCACAAATTTAATTAATGCATTATTTTTTTAACAAGTGTCATCAGCATGAAAGCATGTCCTCTGGAATGGTGGCCAAAGCATGTTTAGCATATCTGGCACATAAAGACCTTGCAATGCCGGCTACAAAAGTCCCATGTGAACGCCTGCTCTCACTTTCTGGTGACATTGTAAATAAGAAGTTGCAGTATTATGTCCCGTAAATGTAAACAAACTTGTTTGTCTTAGCGGTTGGCTGAACGAGAAGTAGGACTGAGTGCACTTGTAGGCTCTAAAGATTTGCATTGTTTTGTTTTTGAGTGCAGTCATGTAACCAAAAAACCCACAAAAAACTACATTTGTAAGTTGCACTTTCACGATAAAGAGATTGCACTATAGTACCTGTATGAGATGAACTGAAAAATACTGTTTGGGTTTTTTCATTTTTACATTGCAAATATTTGTAATTAAAAATAATAATATAAAGTGAGCACTGTACACTTGGTATTTTGTGTTGTAATTGAAATCAATATATTTGAAAATGTAGAAATACAACCACAAATATTTAACAAATTTCAATTGGTATTCTATTGTTTAACAATGCAATTAAAACTGAAATTAATTGTGATTAATTTTTTCAATTGCAATTAATTTTGTTGAGTTAATTGTTTGAGATTAATCGACAGCCCTATTATTAAAATATTACTCCCTTGCCTATTTATTGTTTTGCAATTCACAGCAGCAAAAAATAGCCCTGGATTATACCATGTACTGAATGGGGGAAATTGGGTGGGGAGATACTTTTCATGAATATATATAGATGCTGAATTTATAAGGATCAATATAGTCACAAATGTTGTACAACATGTCAGGATATCATAAAAACCAGGCAGTTCTACATAAAATACCAGCTTAATCTTGGAGATTTTAAAGCCTCGTTAAAATGAGGATAAAGTCCATATATGGAATGGCAGCATTCAAAAGGTTGAAGTTGTATATCTGTGATGCAGAAATTTTAACCATTACATTTGAATGTCAGTCGACTCATTTGATCCCAATTGGTATTAACATGTAAAAAGTTAAGACCAGGAGACACATCAGTATATTATCTTACCCAAAAGTATTTGTTGTGTGAAGACTATGTAGCTTAATGAATAAACTTGGCCTTTAGCTTATTGGGATCTGTGATCCTGAAATGAGCTACTTTAGTAGGCAATATATAATTTTATTAAACCCAGGCCCCGCTGCTTAACTGGGCATAACAAGAGGGACAGAGGTAACAGAGTGGCCCTTCCAGGTCCAGGATGAGGTTATTGTCAGGTAATCAGATACCATGGTGATAAGCAGGGTATGAGAACCTTATTAGTTGGTTTTAAAAAACTGCAATGCATGATTGTGGCTGCCAGCTGGTTAACATTCAAGACCAAATATGTTCATGTGCATGTTTTTATGTTTATATAATACAGACCCTGAAAATTGTTGCACTTCTAAATAGTAGAAATTCTACTTTCTCTGTTGTTTTCTTGCCAGACTTGAGATGCTCAAATAATACTTTCTGCAATTGTGCCTGACAAAGTTACTTAGTGGTAAAGAAAAAAAAAGTACAGTAACATATAAGAAGAAGATCTGGATCTCATGTATTTTTTTTCGTCAAGAAACTTTGAAAGTCAAGCAAGTATTTTTTATCTTGACCTTTTTGCAACACTGCCCCATATTCACGAGTTGTCAGCACATGTTTGTCTGGAGTCATCCGTCACTGCCATCCGTCACTCCTCTGCCATTCCCATCAGTCCCATTATCTGGGATCAAGAGAGAGCTGAGGATGTAGCCTGAAGGATCATTAAACCTCAGCTTCCAGGTACGGCACGTAGTCCAGGTGGCCTGTTGTTATTTATAATAAAGAAACAACACAGCAGAACTGCCTGATAGTGGCCCATGAGGCCTCGTGAAAGGACGGGCTGAGGGATGTCATCACTGAAGGACAGCTAAAAGTGGACTTCCTTCCCCCCACACAGTAAGCAGAGAGAATTTATTGAACATCTGTTCAGTACATGGCTGGGAAGATTGATTAATTTAATTGCTCACACTTTGCTTAAGTAACATTTGAATACTTAATGTCAAGTTTGAAGGATATTACAATGTTTCCTCACACACCTTCTTTTTAAAGAGACAGAGTTTCTGAGGGCTTTTGGTGTCTCTCAGGGAAGTTGAAATGCATCCTAAAATCTACTTTGTATGGGGGTCTGTAAAAGGAAGCAAGTGGGAAAAGCTGCCTTTTTTCATAAAAGCAACTAGTTATTTTTCACATTTTGCCCATCATGATATATCATTAATGTAATGAGGTTGGATCTTCTTCACTGAGTGGTGGTAATTTTCCCTCTGGTATCAACTGTAGAGACAGTTCAGCATATTATATATTTCTGTACCCTTTAACATAATACCATGTTCGTATTGAAGTAGATGATGAGTTAAAGCTGCAATAATTTATTGCAAGTTCTAGTCAGGCAGTGTGTTTGGGAGGAAATTTTGTGAAATCCTCACAGGAAAAAAATAGATTAATGGAGTAACATTAAACAATGGAATGTCTGATATCATTCAATCATCTATGCTTTAATTAGATGATGATTTCTCAGTTGTGTGTCATCCAAAGGGATATTACCCATATGACCAAAATATAATAACCCAAATGAAAATACTAAAGGACACTTAGGGTACAGTGGTCACCATGAAAAAGGAAAACTTTGCCAACATACCTAACTCAGCTATTTCCTATTCTAAGAATAGGGAGCATTTCAGCATTTCACAGTACAAGTGTCTGTTGACTGCTGATAAATGCGGACAATCTAATGGTGATCATTGTATGGTGGAAAATAAATGTGAAGTTGCATGTTCTGCTTCACAATAAAACTGTGCTGCCATCTCCACCAATGGAGGTTAACCTAATAAAAATAGACTGACAGATTTGTGGTTCTTGTAGAAAGGCATTTATTTTTGACTCCTAAAAGCTCAAACCTCAGTTCTCTAGTAAAGATGTTCTTTGATCTTGCTGTGCCACTGATAGTTTTAAGTCTGATATACAGATATGGCATCTTTAAATATTTGTCTTACTTTTTGTGTAATTTGCTTTGGAACTGTTAGTGCAGTAAATAGGAAATGATACAAACTTACATAGTCATGTATTTTTTATTGTCAGAGATACTGTATATGATATTCTCACAGCAATGCTTAAATCTGAATGAGTAGGGATTTAACAATGCTGCATTACTAATTTACTACTTTCAAACAGAAAAAAGAAGAGCCCAGAAATGAAAGGTCTCATATAAGGCTACATAAAACAGAGCAACAGTATCATGTAGTGGTACTTAATAATGGTACTGGCATTTTGTTAGCATCTCCCTACAAGGAAAAATTGTTCTTAGAAAAGGATATCTACAGTCAAATCTGATTGAAGTCAAAAGAAACATTGGCTGATTTCTTTGAAAGATGCCCGTCTGTTCCTGAATTTGACCGTACACAATACATCCTGCAACATCGAGTCAGATTGTCAAGGCCAGAACCAGGTGCCTATGTTACTTGTATCCTTCTACATCAGTCATACTGTAGGGAGCAGACAATTAATTCTGGAGCAAAATTGAAAGTCAGAGGCAGAGTGTGAAAGAACAGAATGACAATAATAAAGTGCCCCTGCCTCACATTAATCTCCCTCACTTCAGGGCTGTCAGAGGCGGCCTGGCGGTGACTAATGCCAAGCTTTGCATACAGTAGTCACAGACATGAGCAGCATGCTCCCTTTACAGCATCCGCGATTCGCTTTGTTGAGTTTTTGACTCCTGTGGAATCATTGAAAAAACATAGCCACTGGTCATAGGTAGCAGGACCAAGTTCCTTCATCATACGCCTATTGATCGATGTGCAGGTTCCCAGGACTTCGCTTAAAAAAATGGAAACCTGACAAATACAGGGAGCTTAAACTAAGTTTTAGAACAGATGAGTTCAGCAGATAAGGGTTAATAAGTTGAGGAAGTGCATATTATGTGCAAGCCCAAGCGCTGAGACAAAATGATCTTGCACCTCTTTAGATGCGCTAATCCATTAACATTGCAAAAGACTTGGATGAACATTTGGGAATTGTGTTCCATTGATTTTATTGTCATCTTTTTGCACAAATAGTAAATAGGCTAACATTTAAGGTACAGTGTAATTATTCTCGAAAAGCAAGACATCAATGTAAAGTTTATTGTTGCAGACCAGACATTTTGACAGGAATACTGTAATGTCCCAGAAGTGTCACTTGGTTACTGAAAAGGTTAAAAATTGGTGCATAGTGTCGGGGAAGAAAAGCAGCAACAACAAACAGCATTCAAGAATCACAAGCACTTCAGTGGGAAAGTGGAAATATGTCATGTAAGAACACACATCTACTGTAGGAGGATCAGTGTACCGAAGAAGAAAGTGAAACATACCTAATGAAAATACTGCTTTCTCTATCAGTGTTTCAAGGCTATCTCTCATTACTTAGATTGCAGAAATAACTTTCATCTCCAATTCCTCCTTTTATTGCATGCAAACCACACACATGCCAATGTGTTGTGCAATTTGATATGGCTGTACTTGAAAATTTTATTTATCTTTTCTGCTAATTGTGGAAGAAAATTCCCACACAAAATTAACATACTTGCTAGGCTATGTTGCGTCTTCCTTTGTATACAAGTATATCCAGGAGAGAGTATGCTTATTGTATCATTTATAGAATGTTATTTGACCAGGAAAAAAGCATGTATTGTGTTGTATTCGACCAGCAGAGAAACATTCATTAGAATCTGAATTAGACCAGGAAAGAAGCATTCAATAGTTTGCTGTATTAGACCAAGAAAAGTGCATAGATAATATCTGTGTGTGTGTGTGTGTGTGTCATATACAGCTCTGACAATCTTTTTTTAAGCCAGGAGAGAAAAGCACATGTATAGGTTCATGTTGGGCTTGAGTACTACACCATCAGTTTTTCATTGTTTCTTATTTAAACAAATTTGCTCCCATTAATTGTTCGGAAATCTCAACTGGGATTTAAAATACTACTTCCCATTAGATTTCGCAGTTAGTCAGGATGTTTGGCTGAAAATGCAATTGTTTTTCTTTTAAGCAACAAATATACAGAAAGTGCAACATCCTCACTATATAGCATCAGCGGTATTTGAATCTGGGGACTGAAGCACTTGAGCCTTTACTGTTTCAGTAAAAGGAGAAACTCCAGAAGGCTGTAGCCTTCACATGGACTAGCCTTTACAGGAGGGCGCAACACACATTTTACAAGCATGTTATAATAGCATGAAATGAAATAATTTTTTAAAACAGGTAATATGCCACACATTGCAAAGGATGCAAATATAAATACATTTCACAATATATCTGTGCCAGTAGCTTTAGGATCACAGTTAAGTATGATTCTAACACTGGTTTACCTAAACAGCTAACAGTATCTAGTAGTGATGGCAGTGTGGAGAGAGGTGGGAGTAAGCCAAGAATATGTAATTGGTGTCTTATTTTGCGTATTTCTGTGCAATGCTTCCATCAAGTGGTTGGTCTGCAATGAGGATAAGGTACCTACTGCTACTGCCAGCTAAGTGAAAGCAGTGAAGAGGCATTGGGAAGTGGAGGAGTTGGCGCTAAAAGGTTAGGGTTGTAGTGCTGGCTTTTCAGGCTGTAACTGAGATTTTTGTTTAATAACTGGATTCTTACAACTGAGCCTCAAACAGATACGTCTTCCTGAGCAATTTTCATTGACTGTTACTGAATATCTTGCAAAAGTTCATTAAGGGAAACCATGTGAACTTAAAATTTAATGCTTTGCCCTGGGACTGACAGGAAACCTTTTTCAGTAGAACCACTTTCAACACCAAATTAATACAGCATTTCTATGGAATATTTTGGCTGATTTTCAGATCAGAGCAGTATATTTAAAGCAAGATTGATACCAGTACATCTGTATTTATGTTTCAAAACAGCATTGTTCAGAAGTTTTGAATAAATCATTGGTGTATAAATCCTGCATCCTCAGTTGACCTAGATGTGGTAGATTTAATTATGTCAATGCTGAGAACTTTTAAGGGCCTGTTTTTTCTTTGCGATTTTATACTCAGGAATCTTTTTAACTGATTGCACAAATGTGAGTCCCCCAACCCTCATCTTCTTTGTTGGTTATGGGTATATATTATGTCTGGCTCTCTTCTTATTCAAATGTAAGAAATAGAATACAAAGAGAGAGGCTGGAGTTTTAGTCTACTATGAGAAAAGTGAAACCTTCATTTAACATCTTCAGTAATAAACAAAAACCAAACAAGCAAAAGGGAGGGATAGCTCAGTGGTTTGAGCACTGGCCTGCTAAAGCCAGCATTGTAAGTTCAATCCTTGAGGGGTCCACTTAGGGATCTGGGGCAAATTCAGTACTTGGTCCTGCTAGTGAAGGCAGGGGGCTGGACTCGATGACCATTCGGGGTCCCTTCCAGCTCTAGGAGATAAGTATATCTCCATTTAAAAAAAAAAAAAAAAAAAGAGCCAAATATCACTATGGGCAGAATTGAAATGGTAATGAAGCTTGCTTTCTGTGTGATGATCTAATAAATAAGCTCTGCTGGACCCAAAGCACTCTCATTTTGGGTCTAACAAGAAGAGCGTTCCTGAATTTCCCAATGAGGGTGTATCTGCTGCTGTTCTGATGCTTCCGGTGTGTATGCTCTGGATTCCACACCCATGAAATCTGGGGTGAATTCAAGGCACACAGAGTGGTTTCCTGCACCAAGATGAGAGAACACAATTTCATCCTCCAGAATTGGAAAACTAAGAGGTGGTCCAAGAGGTCAACAGATGCTTAATTTTCTGAAGGAAGCAAGGAGGACCTGTCTTTGAAAGTCGATTAAGATTATCATTAGGTTTTCTAGGCTTATGTAAGAGAAACTTGGAAGAATTAGAACAAGTGGAGAATTTCAAAAATGATGTCCCATTCAGCACCTTCACTGCAGAGAAGTTAAGAATTGATGTGGAATGAATTGCAATCTCATCCCTGTTTGCAGTGCAATTGGTGGGCTGAAATGAAGAAGTTTACATTGACAGTGCCATGCTGTACCTATCCTATGCACAAATAGAGGTCTTAATTCTCCAGTGCTGTCTATCTGCCATCATTCACATTGTATTCATGTAGGGTGAAATCTTAGTCCAATTGAAATCGACTGGAATTTTTCCATTTTTTTCTGTGGAATCAGAATTTGACCCATAACTTTAAAAAAATGAATGAAAAATACCACAGGTAGAAGGATCCTGTTGACTCTTAAACAAAACATGACAAAATATAGAACAAATCTTGAGAACACATCTGGGAAAGTATGTTTTCAGTTTTTCTTCAACTATCTTGAAAAGACATTTACTGTTAATGCTACCCACAGTGAAGAAAGTGGAATCATGCATAAGTAAATAGCATGAATCAAATACAGAAAGCTAAATAAAGGAAAACTATGGTGACATTAGGACATTACAACACAATATATCAGATTTTCAGCTGGCCTCACACTAACCTTTGATTTTTAACCTCAAAATTGTGGGTGCTGGTGCAGTTGCACATGGAAATCTGAATGACCTTTTGTATGCACAAACTTGAGCCACAGTGCATTACATATGATCTTAAAAAATGTGGTTTCTGATATACTGTCCCTTAAAGAGAGACATAAAAATAAAGGGAAGTTCTCTAAATGTTAGAAATCAACATTCTTGCAAATAAACATAATTTACAATACTGTGTAATTGTATTCATATAGCAAATTCCAGGAACACTTGCCACTTGCAATCACCTGCCTTGAGAACTATTGCTTATGGTGACTATTCTTACACCTTTAACATGTTCAAACTGTCTCTCAATGGCTTTTTCGCATAGACACAATGCTTGAGGTAGTTTGTAGGAAGACAGCTATCCACTTCCATAATGGAGATCTTTGTTCCCCCACAGTACTCTATCTCCTTGTACATTTACTCCAATGACTAGAACACATTTGTATTGGTGTGACTTTAGTATCAATGTGATGTTTGCGATGCATACAACAGAGATTATTTAAATAGTTACACTCTTCATGAGACCACCTTCACCACTTCCCCTGAGCTCCTGTGTTTTCTTTTCTTGGTCACAGAAGACTATAGCCACAGCCAGAACCTATAATCACCTTGTGAACAGAAGGGAAACATCTCTCTGAAAATGGCTGATGTGACACCCCTACCTTGTCCAGAAGCTGAAGGAGTAAAAGACTTTCAGAATAAATTTGGAAATTGAAAATCTTTTTGTAAACTTGGTCTTCACCAGTCTTGAATAAATGAATTTTATTCTTCTTCGGGATGATTTAGAGGCAGCAGTGACCAATTGAGATTCAAATTAGGTTTTCTGCAATTGGAGAGAGAAACTAAGGCCTGGTCTACACTATGACTTTAATTTGGATTTAGCAGCATTAAATCGAATTAACCTTGCACCCGTCCACACAACGAAGCCATTTATTTTGAAATAAAGGGCTCTTAAAATTGATTTCTGTACTCCACCCCGACGAGCGGAGTAGCGCCAAAATCGATATTGTCATTTCGAATTAGGGTTAATATGGTCGCAATTTGATAATATTGGCCTCCGGGAACTGTCCCACAGTGCACCATTGTGACGTCTCTGGACAACAATCTGAACTCGGATGCACTGGCCAGGAAAAGCCCCACGAACATTTGAATTTCATTTCCTGTTTGCCCAGCGTGGAGAGCACAGGTGACCACAGATAGCTCAGCTCATCAGCACAGGTAACCATGCAGGCTGATAATTGAAAAAGAGCACCAGCATGGACCGTACAGAAGGTACTGGATCTGATCGCTATATGGGGAGAGGATTCAGTGCTAGCAGAACTTAGTTCAAAAAGACGAAATGCCAAAACTTTTGAAAAAATCTCCAAGGGCATGATGGAGAGAGGCCACAATAGGGACTGCCGCGTGGAAGTCAAGGAGCTCAGACAAGCCTATCAAAAAACAAAGGAGGCAAATGGTCGCTCCGGCTCAGAGCCGCGGACATGTCGCTTTTACGCCGGGCTGCATACAGTTCTAGGGGGGGACGCCACCACTACCCCACCTCTGACCGTGGATTCCGAGGTGGGGATAATCTCATCAGCTACACCAGAGGATTCTGCGGACGGGGAAGAGGAGGAGGAGGAGGACGAGCTTGCGGAGAGCACCCAGGATCATCATCTCAGCCTGACTGAAGTACCCTCCCAACCCTCCCAACCCAGTATCCAAGACCACGACCCCATGGAAGGGACCTCAGGTGAGTTTACCTTTTAAAATATAAAACTTGTTTTAAAAGCAAGCGTTTTTTAATGATTACTTTGCCCTGAGGACTTGGGATGCATTCACGGCCAGTACAGCTACTGGAAAAGTCTGTTAACGTGTCTGGGGATGGAGCGGAAATCCTCCAGGGATATCTCCATGAAGCTCTCCTGGAGGTACTCCAAAAGCCTTGCCAGAAGGTTTCTGGGCAGTGCAGCATTATTCCGTCCTCCATGGTAGGACACTTGACCACGCCATGCTTGCAGCAAGTAATCTGGTATCATTGCATGACCAAGCCTGGCAGCGTATGGTCCCGGTGTTTGCTGGCATTCAAGCAACATCCGTTCTTTATCTTGCTGTGTAATCCTCAGGAGAGTGATATCGCTCATGGTTACCTGGTTGAAATACGGGAATTTTAATTAAGGGGACAGAGATGGCCGTTCCTACTGGGCTGTTTGCCTGTGGCTGAAAAGAAATCCTTCCCTGCAGTTAGCCAAGCACGGGCGGGGGTGGGGGGGAGAATTGGCCCTGAGCTTTTCGCGTTTGGCTAGCAGGGATCTTCCCTGTTACCAGCCACACGGTCGGGGGGAGGGGTACAGCTATCATCCCAGATAATTCATGGTGGGAGGTGGGGGGGGGCGGGGAGGTTAGTTTGGTTTCTGCAGGGATCTTCCCTGATACCAGCCATGCGGTGGGGGGAGGGATAAAGCCATCATCCCAGAGAATTGGATGAGGGGGGGGTTAGTTTGTTTTCTGCTGCTGAAGGTTAACAGGAAAACCGCAGCAGTCAACGGGCTTTGCTTGGTATGTGGGAAAGGAGGGCGCAGAAGCCAAAAGACAATGGCTTACCATGGTCGCATGCAAGCTGAATTCTGTTGCCTGGACCTGCGTCTGTGATCTCTAACACCAAAGCCACAGGCACTCAATATTATGATGGAAAATGCGACCTTGTACTGAAATCACATGTGCTATGTAATGTGAATAGAGTTGTTCACCATGAAAGAGTATAAGCATTGTTCTGTAAAATGTATCATTTTAAAAACTTCTCTCCTTTTTTTCAACCCTCCCTCCAGCAGCTGCAAATTTTTCAAGCCTCCCTCCTCCGTCCCGAAGGCTATCTCAGAGAAGGTGGTGGAGAAAGAGGACGCGAGACGAGATGTTCACGGAAATAATGGAATGCACCCGCAATGGAAGAGCTCATTTGAATGAGTGGAAGGACACGGTATCTAAATTTAGAAAGATGCCAGTGAATGTGAGGTCATGAGGGACGCTTGAGATGAGACGTGGCAGGCTGCAATGCTGGGGCTGCTGCATGATCAAATGGACATGCTCCGGTGTCTGGTGGAGCTTCAGAAATGGCAGCAGGATAACAGACTGCCGCTGCAGCCGCTGTATAACCTCCCTCCCCCCTCACCATGTTCCATATCCTCCTCACTCAGACGTGTAAGAACGTGGGGGGGGGGGAGAAGCTCCGTGCACCCTCCCACTCCACCCTAGTGGACAGCCCAACCAAAAGGCTGTCATTATATTGAATTTTTTCAGTGGCCTTTTACTTCCCTCTTCTCCTCCTTCCAAACCTCACCCAGATTACCTTGTCGGTTCTCTCCCTATGTTTATAATCAATTAATAAAGAATACATGATTTTTAAACAATAGTGACTTTATTTCCTTTGAAAGCAACCTGGGGGAAGGGGGAGGGTGGGTTCCTTACAGAGAATGAATGAGTCAATTAAGGGAGCGGGTTTTCATGAAGGAGAAACAAACAGAAATTTCACACTGTAGCCTGGCCAGTCATGAAACTGGTTTTCAAAGCTTCTCTGATGCACAGTGCTTCCTGGTGTGCTCTTCTAATCGCCCTGGTGTCTGGCTGCGCGTAATCAGCAGCCAGGCGATTTGCCTCAGCCTCCCACTCCACCATAAAGGTCTCCCCCTTACTTTCACAGAGATTGTGGAGCACACAGCAAGCAGAAATAACAATGGGGATATTGGTTTGGCTGAGGTCTGAGCAAGTCAGTAATGATCGCCAGCGACCTTTTAAACGGCCAAATGCACATTCTACCACCATTCTGCACTTGCTCAGCCTGTAGTTGAACAGCTCCTGACTCCTGTCCAGGCTGCCTGTGTATGGCTTCATGAGCCATGGCATTAAGGGGTAGGCTGGGTCCCCAAGAATAACTATTGGCATTTCAACATCCCCAATGGTTATTTTCTGGTCCGGGAAGTAAGTCCCTTGCTGCAGCCATTTAAACAGATTAGTGTTCCTGAAGACATGAGCGCCATGAACCCTTCCCGGCCAGCCCACATTGATGTTGGTGAAACATCCCTTGTGATCCACAAGTGCTCGCAGCACCATTGAAAAGTAACCCTTGCGGTTTATGTACTGGGTACCCTGGTACTCTGGTGCCAAGATAGGGATATGGGTTCCATCTATCGCCCCACCACAGTTAGGGAATCCCATTGTAGCAAATCCATCCACTATGACCTGCACATTTCCCAGAGTCACTACCTTTTGTAGCAGCACCTCAGTGATTGCTTTGGCTACTTGCATCACAGCAGCCCCCACAGTAGATTTGCCCACTTCAAATTGATTCCCAACTGACCGGTAGCTGTCTGGCGTTGCGAGCTTCCACAGGGCTATCGCCACTCGCTTCACAACTGTGAGGGCTGCTCTCATCTTGGTATTCTGGCCCTTCAGGGCAGGGGAAAGCAAGTCACAAAGTTCCAAGAAAGTGCCCTTACGCGTGCGAAAGTTTTGCAGCCACTGGGAATCGTCCCACACCCGCAACACTATGCGGTCCCACCAGTCTGTGCTTGTTTCCCGGGCCCAGAATCGGCGTTCCACTGCTATAACCTGCCCCATTAACAGCATGATCTCCAAAGCACTGGGTCCTGCGGTTTGATAGAATTCCATGTCCATATCCTCATCACTCTCGCTGCCGTAGCCTACTCCTCGCTGCCTAGTTTTGCAGGTTCTGGTTCAGCATAAACTGCATGATAACGCACGAGGTGTTTACAATGTTCATGACTGCTGTCTTGAGCTGAGCGGGCTCCATGCTTGCCATGGTATGGCGTCTGCACTGTTCACCCAGGAAAAAGGCGCGGAACAGTTGTCTGCCATTGCTTCCCTGGAGAGGGGGGAGGATATACCCAGAACCACCCGCGACAATGTTTTTGGCCCCATCAGGCATTGGGATCTCAACCCAGAATTCCAATGGGTGGAGGAGATTGCGGGAACTATGGGATAGCTACCCACAGTGCAGTGCTCCAGAAATCGATTCTAGCCCCGGTACATGGACGCACACCACCGAATTAATGTGCTTGGTGTGGCCGCATACATTCGACTTTATACAATCTGTTTCCAAAATTCGAATTATATAAATTCAGATTAATCCCGTAGTGTAGACATACCCTAAGGATACAGCAAATACTTTCTCTGAGGAGAGCTGAACCTTCTCATTCCTGAAGGTTCAATAGCTGAGACACTGTGTCCTGCCTGTCACCTCAGTCTTTCTGACTGGCTGTATATAAGCCCTTGGGATGAGTTGAGTAACTTAGATCGATTCCCCCCAGCATAGACCAGGCCTTAGATGGGAGCAAGGTTAGGAGAGTGCTGAGTGTTTTTGAAAATCCAACCCTTGAAGGTTGCTCTCAGGGTATTCTCACCACAGCCTAAGAAGACTTGCTCTTGGATGTAGATAAAGCAGAGAAGGCCTTTTTTATCCAATCAGTTATGAAAGATTTAATTAAATTTGGCAATAACTTGATGCAAAACATCTCTACAAAGTGGCAATTCTTCAACAAAAAAACTTCAGAAACAGACTCCAATGAGAAACTGCAGAACTGGAATTAATTTCCAAACTGGGCACCATCAAATTAGGCCTGAATAAAGACTGGGAGTGGATGGGTCACTACAAAAACTAAAAGCTAATTTCCCCATGCTAATTTCCCCCTTCTGTTACTCAGACCTTCTCGTCAACTGTTTGAAATGGGCCACCCTGATTACCACTACAAAAGTGATTTTTCCTCTTGCTTATAATAGCCAACTTTAATTTGCATTGTCTCATTAGAACTGAACCTCCACTTGATAAGGCAACTCCCATCTTTTCATGTACTGTGTGTATATATATCTTCCTACCTATTTTCCATTCCATGCATCTGATGAAGTGGGTTTTAGCCCACAAAAGCTTATGCCTAAATAAATTTGTTAGTCTCTAAGGTGCCACAAATACTCCTCATTGTTTTATCGCTACAATATTTGTTCCTGACAGTGATTCCAGATGATCTGTAGCTGCTAATTTATTTATTAAAATATCTACATTTAGATATTGAGGAGACCAACCTAATTCCTAAAGTCTAGCTAGCTCCTTAATTGAAACTTTCTCGTTCTTTAAGATAACCAGTTGCATGTTAAATGCCACTGCAAGGATCTTGTCTCGTGTCCTCACAAAATGGGTCTGATAGGTTTTTATGTATGGTACCAATTCCAGTGTAGTGGCTATGAGATTTCAGCTGGATTTGACTACATCTAAGGAAGGAGCAAGTCCTGACATAGTAAGCTCCCCACATAAATAAGATACAGTAAATTAAAACGGAGCATTAAGCAAAGGAACACAAAAACATACAGGATCATAATACAGTTTTTCTTTTAAAATCTAGCTCCTTTTGTCTAATAAAGTATTAGAACATTTTGGTGGGAATAATATATTATTTTGTGTATGGTGTGAATTGGAATTTTGATAGACAGAGTAAGCTGCAATCCAATTCTAAACTATAGATTTTCAAGCAGATTGATGCAACAAATTGTTAGCAAATAGCAGTTTGCAATTTGATGCTAATTAGACATAAGGCAAATATGTGCCATGACAAATTAGCAGCAAACCATACTGAAGAGGATTAGCAAGAGCTGGCACAGAGACTGCTCGATTTTGCATACTTTCTTGTCTTAGTCTAGGAAGTCTGAGCCAGTTTTCCTTCGCTGTAAATAGGAAACCAGAGCAGAGATCACAAGCATGCTAGAATGCCTTTAATTGCATATTTGAAATGTTTTAACTCTCTTTTAATCCCATGGAAGTTTTTCTCCATACCACCAGTTTTATTATCTTGGGGGATGATCAAGAACTTTGTGCATTTAATGTTAAAACTAAATGTAATATGAGGTAAGTAACTCATGGGGTTGTTTACTTATGCAAGTCTGTTGAAATTCTAGATATAAGAAATAAATCTCCATTCTTATTCTAAACACCTTTGCTTAATTTCCTGTCAATCTGAATATTTTTCAGCAGACTTAATTTCATTAACAAATTATTTTTTGTTAGAAAAATCACATTTTCCATTGATGCACACTAGGGACTTGTAGTATTTAGAATGTCGATTAAACTCATCTGGCTATCCAGAAGTGATAATCAATTTGTGTTTACAATCCAGATTGAAGCAGCTAGCCAGTCTTTAACCCAGTTCTTCAGACATATGCCTAAATACAAACTTAACCATGAGCATATATTTAGGTTTGAGAACAAACTACTTTTATATACATAAAGGGGACGATAAAATGAGTGCAATATAATTTCAGAACCAAAGAGAAACATTGAAGGAATCAATTTGTATATATGCATGCAGGTGATGCAAAACAGTACATGCATAATTTGCACATGTGGATACAGTGACTTCACATTCATTCACAGTAACTGCTTATATAAATGATCAGCTAGATTAGTAACTGGATATTTGCACACGCAGTTACCTTGATTGCGCATGCAGTCATAGTAAATGTGTATGCAAATTACATTAATATAATGTATGCATGCAACTTATTGTAGTTATATCTTAAAGGAAATGCATTACTCTATTTGGGAGGCACATGTCCTCAGTGTTAGAACAGCCAAATATGAGTCAGGACTCCCATGATCTGTTTTCCAATCTGCCATAGATCTGTCGTGTGATCTTGGGTAAGATATTTCCTCTTTCTGTTTGTCTGCTTCTCTGGGTGTAAAATGTGGATAATACTTTTGCGAAGTGCTTAGCCATTCTGGATGTGTGTGGGTTTGTGGGTGTGCATATGGAGTTGGTATTTTTTGTTTTGAGTTTAAAAAGCAGTAGCAAGAATCAAGTCCAAATTGCAGTAATTTTGTAGCGCACCTGACCTTTCTTATATATAATTAACATCTCTAAGTATTGAATTAAAGACTTAGTCTCTTGAAATTCCATTGACAATTTTGTTAGCATTGAGAATACTAAACAGAAAAAACACTAAAAATGTCTTTTTGTTAAGATTAAACAGTTTACATTATTTTCTTGAATTGAAAGTCCCAGGTGTAAACCACTATCCATACCATACTCTCAGTTAACATTTGCTGATGACTACTTTGCACATTTAAATTCTAGATATGTAAGATGACATGTTTATGCTTCACAGAATCAATGGGTAGATTAGTAATTCTTAAATACTATTCTGCTTTCCAAATCTCAGTTTCTAGACCATACAAAATACTTAATTTATTAGCTGGTTTAAAATTATTACTTGACTAAAAAGATTTTTTTTTTAATTCTCAACATTCTTATGACCATATATGGACCAAAAATTGTACGAAAAAATTCAGAGGGATTAAGACATTATGTGGTTACGTGAACACAAACAGTTCAGTGAGCAAATTAAATAAAGTGGAAAAATAATAGTAAATTAATCACAAAAAAGATATTTAATTTCTCTCCTTAGTCATAAAAAGAATTCCTCAGACAGTTTTAAAAATGAATTATAACAAATTTTGCTACAAAGCTATCTTTATGTATAAACAACATAATACCCACCAAGGATTTTTTTTTAAAGGGAAGGAAGATTACACAGTAACAAACCAACACATCATCAGTGATCTACAACCCATCCTGGACAACGATCCCTCACTTTCACAGGCCTTGGGAGGCAGGCCAGTCCTCGCCCACAGACAACCCGCCAACCTTAAGCATATTCTCACCAGCAACCACACACTTCACCATAGTAACTAACTCAGGAACCAATCCATGCAACAAACCTCAATGCCAACTCTGCCCACATATTTACACCAGCGACACCATCACAGGACCTAACCAGATCAGCCACAACATCATCGGTTCATTCACCTGGACGTCCACCAATGTTATATACACCATCATGTGCCAGCAATGCCCTTCTGCTATGTACATCGGCCAGACTGGACAATCCCTACGTAAAAGGATAAATGGACACAAGTCAGATATCAGGAATGGCAATACACAAAAACCTGTAGGAGAACACTTCAACCTCCCTGGACACACACTAGCAGATTTAAAGGTAGCCATCTTACAGCAAAAAAAACTTCAGGACCAGACTCCAAAGAGAAACTGCTGAACTTCAGTTCATTTGCAAATTTGACACCACCAGCTCAGGATTAAACAAAGACTGTGAATGGCTAGCCAACTACAAAAAGCAGTTTCTCCTCCCTTGATGTTCACACCTCAACTGCTAGAAGAGGGCCTCATCCTCCCTGATTGAACTAACCTCGTTATCTCTAGACTGATTCTTGCCTCCATATTTATACCTGCCTCTGGAAATTTCCACCACGTGTGTCTGATGAAGTGGGTATTCACCCACGAAAGCTTATGCTCCAATACATCTGTTAGTCTATAAGGTGTCACAGGACTCTGTCGCTTTTTACAGTAACAAAAGTTTATTATAAACCATCTGTGTGAAATTCTAAAAACATTGTGTTATACACGTTATACATGTTGTTCATTCTATGCGTGTATAGGGCATGGTCCTGCAAGTGACTCCGAGTGGGGCTAGGTTTGGAGTTAAAAAAAAACCCAATATTTGCATGTTATGCTAGAACTACACTGTTATTTTAATGTAACCTTTTTTCTGCACTCCTCCTCACTACTGTTTTTTTCCTCCACCTGTTGTGTCATATCTGAAATTCAGGCCCTGATCCTGCAGTTGGACCCTTATGCCTAGGGCCCTACCAAATTCACAGTCCATTTTGGATTTTAAAAATTGTAAATTACATGATTTCAGCTATTTAAATCTGAAGTTTCACAGTGTTGTAATTGTAGGGGTCCTGACCCAAAAAGAAGTTGTGGAGGGATTGCAAAGTCATTGTATGGGGGATTGCAGTACTGCTACACTTACTTCTGCACTGCTGCTGGCAGTGGTGCTGCCTTCAGAGCTGGGCGGCCAGAGAGCAGTGGCTGCTGGCCAGGAGCCGAGCTCTGAAGGCAGAGCCACTGCCAGTAGCAGCACAGAGGTATGAATGGCATGGCTGCCCTCATTTCTGTGCTGCTGGCTTCAGAGCTGGACCCTCGGTCAGTAGTCACCACTCTCCAGCCACCCAGCTCTGAAGGCAGCAGTGCAGAAGTAAGGGTGGCAATACCGTGACCCCCCTAAAGTAACCTTGCGACCCCCCCTTCCACAACTCCCTTTTGGGTCAGGACCCCCAGTTTGAGAAACGATGGTTTCTCCCGTGAAATCTGTATAGTAAAGGGCAAAAGCACACAAGACCAGATTTCATGGGGGAAGACCAGATTTCATGGTCCATGATGCGTTTTTCATGGCTGTGAATTTGGTAGGGCACTACTTATGCCTTTGCCAGATTCCACTGAAGTCAGTAGGCCTCCATGTTGGCACAGAGGACTATCTGGGCAGATCAGATTGCAGGACTTCCTATCTAGGGCTTTAAGATGTAAGCTGTCTTCGATAGTGATGGTGTCTTTCTTTGTTTTTTCTCGGAAAGACGTGGGACACTTATGGGCACTACAAACTCATAATAAAAATAATCGTGTTACTTCCCTATACAAGATGTTGCTTTTATTAATATGTAATATGCACATCTTTTTACTTTCAGTGTACTGCCGCCCATTTAATTTCCCCATTCCTTTATGATCTCAATAACATTTTTAATTCTCTTTCTGTTTTCTCCACACAAATGCCTTTATTGATACTGATTTGATCATGGAAAGATGTTGCTGTTGCTGCAGGCATCAGTACGGCTGATCCCAACAAATAGCATCCGTTACTTCAGCCACTGTATGTGGTGTTCCTCAATTTTGCAAGTTTTCCCTCACCTGATTTGGCTTTTCAGAGGCTCTAGAGAGTGCCTGCTACACTAGCTGATCAATGCATTATCACATTATACAGGGACTTCCTCAAGGAAGAGATCCCATTTCCAGACTCACTCCAGCAGCACTCAGTACTAGAAACCAATTCCAGTTTTCTTAAAGGAGTTAGGAATTTATATTTTTTCCTAGTCTTTATTTCAACAGGAAATACTCTGCTAAAGTGTACTTACCTTATTTCTCAGGCAACAACCTTCTTTAAAATCTAGAAGGGATGTTTTGCCATAGCTAAGAACACCGGGACTCTGCTCTCTGTGAAGGCAGCAATGTTGAGTTCTTGGTGAAATGGGAATTTGAACGTATGGAAGGAGTGTGATAACCTGTCGGTTGGTAAATTTGGGCTAAGAGTACAATTAGTTGAAAGGGACAGAGTTAAGCAGCTTAGGGTCAAAAGTTCTCTTTAAATGGTTATAATTGTTAAAGGAAATCAAATTCAATCCAAGGGTCAAATTCTGTGTCTTCCCCTGTAAAAGGTCGAGTGAGGCTGTCTCAAAAATGTTCTGCCCTTATTCTGGTTCCAAAGAGAGCCCACTCCTCAGACCTTCAATAAGAGCATTTCCGAGGAAGTGCCTGACTGCCTTTTACATGTTGACATACAGATACCCTCAACTGTTACCCCTATATAGTTTATTCTTACCCCGCTGACTGCTTAAAGCAAGAATACAAACATGTTAACATCCACCCCCTCTACTTGACCAGACTGGCAGGGGATAGGTCCTGGTGAGCCTGTCTATGGACATTGTCACTTGTCCCTGCAGCCTAATGGGGTCTTTCAAAACCTATTACCTGGGCATCCCCTGGCCTTGGGGCTTTTAAGGTTCTTCCTTTAGTGAATGCACATTCGACACCCAACCTGCAATCCCAACCCTCGCCCCCCCCCCCCCCCCCCCGCCATCTGGTTATGTCCATTGCTGCAATTGAGTTATGGATTATGCAAGGTTTACAGGTCTGCTCTTCCAGTAATCTAGTCGGGTTGGAAAGGACATTTTCTTAATGGCAAATTGACTGTTTTTCAGTCCACAAAATATCTAGAAAACTTAGCAAATGAGATGTGGTTGGTTGTTTTCATGTGTGTATGTCCCAACGTTTGTAGGTTGCAGTGTGGGTTCTTTATATTTTTATGGATTGTAATTCCAAGATTGTGCCCATATGGTGATTGGCCTGCACCTGTTGTTTAATACAGGGTAGGAGTCAATGTCTTTGCACAGTGTGCACCTTTCATCCGTGCCATTAAGCTTCAGACGCGAAGGCAGGAGGAATTTGGATGTTTGATGCCAAATATCTGGGTTGGTTGTATGGAGAGCCCCATCTTAAGTTATGGGCTTAGCTTGCATGCTACCCATTACCTGCAGGGTAGTAGTTTGGGTAAGGGAACTGGTTATTTTCATTTACCTTCATGTTAATTCATTTGTAAAAATAGCAGACTTCCACACATTACGTTAACCATATCCTGCAGTGTTTGTCCATTCTGTGTTTGCAGTGTATCTATGGACTTGTCTGTGGGACAATTCAGCCACTTTATCTGTACTGGCTAGAATTTTGTGTTTCAGTACTTTAAAGAAAGTATTTTTTTTCCTGGAAAATGTCTGTCTGTCTGTCTATTTTTTGCTGGAATCTTTTCTTTCTTTCTTTCTTTCTTACAAAAAACATAGACCTCTACTTTTTAAAAAATATAATGAAAGCAGTATGTAATGGTTTTGTGCATTTCTGTTGGCTGTCTCAGCAACAGTTAATCAATAATGTTAGAGTAAATACATCCTTGGTGTATGTCCATTGATTTATGTGGAGTTACACCACAGATGAATTTTATCCAACTCTGTTAACTTTATTTAGATCAGGGAATGAATTTGGCCCATTCTTCCCAGGAAAACATGTATGTTCACTGAGGACATCATTAATAATAACACTGCTCAGAAAAATGCAAAGGACCAGATTTTTAAAATCAGTCTCTAAGTATTGCAAGCAAGTTTTGTATATTCAGAACAGGTAACATGCATGCATACTGGCATTTGAATGAGCAAGTTGTGAGTACTTAGACATGTACCTAAATTATTTGTAAGCCATTTGTTATCCAAACTTGGATGGAGAGTGTTGGAAGCCAAAATGAGGACAGGTAAAGATTTGGTTCCAAGCCTCCTATGTGTATTTGTTACATGAGCAACAAAAGGACCAGGGAAGGGAGGTCAGAAAAGATATATTTTCCAAAGTATATACTGTTTAAGAGTGATACTGGACAGTGTCCATTACCAGATTACACTATCAGTAGTTTTAGTATTATAAATACTAAGATATTGTACTAGTCTGATATTTTCTCCAGTCTTTGAAATATTTAACAATGTCGAGAATGCCCACATAATCATCAAAGTTTATTGTCTTTCTCTGCATATCCAGAATTCATCAATAGATAAAAACAAAAAAGAGAAATCTTTAAAAAATAAAACAAAAATTTTATCTTGTGGTAATTTATAGTTGCTTCCTTTTATCTATTTAAGATGCTTGAGTTCACTTTGTTAGCAAATTTTTCTTGACAAGTACACCTATTTATTATTACTAAGCATCCTTCTTAGGAATGTCTGAAATGTCACATCTATTGTTTTAAATAAGATCATAAAGTTAATTTTTAACCACACAAGTGATACACTAACAATAGAGGAAACAAAACATAATTAATAGTTTTATGTCATTCATCAAAACCATTTTATTTGCTGTCAGCATCTGCCAAATGGAAAAATGTTTTGACTTAAATTAAACATTTTCAATAAATTAAACCATCTATTGTTGGAAATATAGAACATATGTACTTCTATATAGTGTGTGTATGAATTTATATATACACACTGTATTTAAATCCCTCATTTGGGAGAAATGAAATACATATCTGTTTGCATTGTATATATGACAGAAATTGTAACATCATAACCATGGATAACCCCAATACATTAGTTCTAGAGCTTGTGTTAAAACATTTTTTTTCTCTCTTCCTGTATGAGTTTTTGTGTTCATTTTTATTATTAAACTCAAATGTATTTAACTGCAAAACCTTTTTAAAATAATTGTATCTCCTATTGCCCCCCTTTGGCTGTCTCTGAGGTTGACATTGTCCCAGGCGTAGGCTAGTGTAGTGTTAGATTTTTGGCACAGCACGTTTTAAACGTACAGAGACATGCATGGTTCTGTGCTGAGTGGAACATTGCCCATGACAGTTAGCCATTGGGTATGGCTACCAGTTGTATCAAAATTAAAACCTGGTTAATGAGGGACCTCAGCAGTTTGAAATAATACATTTAACAAAGTGGAGCAAAAATAATATACATTGCCTTTTTAGGACTCTGTTCAGCAACGTATGTAAACACTTGCTTAACTTCAAACATATGTTTAGGTCCTTTGATTTGAAGTTAAGCACATATTAATTTAAGTGCTTTGCTAAACTGGAGTCCTAAAGAAATGGAAGGGGCCATCAAAGCTGGATAAGAACACAGGAAGAGCCATACCAAATCACAACAGTGGTTCACCTGAAGAAACAGAGGTTCCATTCATTCATCAGATGTGCACCTTAGACATCTAGAATAAAGTCTTGATGGGAAACACTTGATGGATGAAATACTTTGCTGTCGTGAAATTAGCTAGTCTTCTCATGTTCTTTATTTATAAACTGTTATATATTCTTGCACAGAATGATTTGGCTTCGAAGAGGGCAAGCCAGGGACTGGTTGATTTTCAAGCAAATTAAGAATATTTGAGGACTAGGACAATATTAATGATATGTTATGCTACAGTTAGTAAACTTTTCCATTTCAAAAGCTTATGGAGTAATTCTATTGAGTTTTGGAATATTATTAAGTCTTTGGAAAAGAAAACTTCAGCTCATTTGCCAACAATGATTAATTCTAACATTAATGATCTGATAAGCAACAGATGGTAGAGACTTGTTGTAGAGGCAAGTTATATACAGTACTGTGTGATTATGCTTTAAACAGGACTATAAATTACAAACATATCTTAAGCTTTCTTTTAAAATGAAGAACCTGAGTGAATTCTCAAGCTGTGAATTCCACCTTTTTTCCATGGCCTATTTCTGAAACAGAAGCTTTTCACGAACTTGTCAGTTTAGATTAAGAAAAGTCCTATGGGTGCTCCTGGAAATGAAAGATTAGTAAGCCTTACTTCAGAACCTGCTAACTCCTTGACACAGTAATTACAAAAACACCTAGATGAACATATATTTGATAAGAGCACACCAGCAAGGACTCCACAAAGGTAAATCACACTTCTCCAATCTACTAGAATTCTTTGTTTACCAACAAAATAGCAGATAAAGCAAAACATGTTAATATAATTTATTTGCCTTTCATAAAGCTTTAGACAAAGTACCTCGTAAAGGGTATTTAAAGAATCTAAATAGTGAGCAGCAAAAGTTTGGTCATGGATTAGAAATAGGATAAAGGGAATAAATGATCAATTTTCAACATGGCAAAAAGGTTAACAGTAGGTTCCCAAAGGCTGGATTCTAGCAATGGTGTTTAATATATTTATGTTTTCATGAAGTGGCAAATTTGTAGATGACAAAATAATTTAGCTTAGTCAAGCCTAAAGGAGTCTGTGAGGCATTCCACAGGGGCCTAACAAAATTAGGCAACACAATGGCAAATAAAATTTAGGTTTTTTTAGATGCATGGTAATGCACATCGGATAGAATTATTTGCACTATTCATAAACATTGATTGAGTTGTAAATGAGCTATACCCATTGAGGGAAAAGACCTGGGGTGAAATCTTGGCTCCACTAACATCAATGGGAGTTTTGCCATTTATTTCAGTGGGGCCAAGATTACACCCCTAATCATAATCATTGTGGACAGCTCATTGAAAAAGTTTGCTCAATTCAGACCATTCAGAGGTGGTGCAGAAAGCAAACAAAATAGTTGGATGAATAAAGAATGGGATGGAAAATAATACTGAACATATTTTAATGTCAGTGAGTGATACACCCGCTCTGTGAATACAGTATTGAATGCTCCTCTCCCTATATGATGAAAAAAAAAAATAGAGCAGAAACAAAGGGTCCAGAGACAAGCTACAAAAGTGATCAGAGGTTTGGAGAGACTTCATTATGAGGATAGATTGAAAAGAGAAAGACACAGTTTAAGGCAAGAGAGGAGATGGATAAGAAGAGATATGATAGTGGTATATAAAATAATAAATGAGGTACAAATGATTAAATCTGGCTCTCCTATTTATTGCGTCTTATAATGTAAATGCAAAGGGATATCCCATACAATTGCATGACACCACATGGATAAAAGGGCTTTTTTAATTTTTTTTAATACAGTTCACTGGAACAGTGAAACACATAGCCAAAGGATATCATTGGAGCCAGGAACATAGCAGGTTTTCTAAAGGGGAACACCCACAGTTCTGTGGAACAGATTGTTTAGCATAAGTAGTTAGCACATATTATAAGGGACCATTCAAGGTAGAGTGGCCTGTTAACATCTCTACCTTCATAGGACAAAAAGAGGGGGTAGTGGGTTACAGATTGTTGTAATAAGCCATGAATCCAGTGTCTCTATTCAGTCCATGATTTTTGGTGTCTAGCAGACTAATGAATTGAAGCTCCCAGGCTCGTCTTTTGAAAGTGTTGTGCAGGTTTCCTTTGAGGATTAGGACTGATAGGTCAGATAAATTGTCCCTTACAATATGTGCTAACTACTTATGCTAAACAATCTGTTCCAGCTTGCATTTTACTGTGACAGTGGATGTACCTTTCCCAGACTTGAAGAAGAGCTGTGTGTGGCTTGAAAGCTTGTCTCTCTCACCCAGAGATATCAGTCCAATAAAAGACATTACCTCTCTAATATCCTGGGACCAACATAGCTACAACTACACTGCATGCACATATTAAAACATTTAAAGTAGTCCCTTGTGCCCCCTTTAATTTATTTATTTCTAATGCCAAAGTCCATTTTCCCAGGTCATTTAAAAATGCCTGTTAATCAAAATAGTTTATAATTTTTGGTATTATAAGTACACACACACACACACACACACACACACACAGTTTGTAAGATTTGATCAACAGTAGATTATCCAGTAATGATGGCCAGCGATTTGAAGAATCAAATTGCAATTTTACTACTGAAGCTCAGGAGATGTATTCATGTTCTGTTTCAGCTCTTTAGGTAAAACAACTTCTGATTTGGTATTTCAAGCAATGAATTGCCTAAATAATTCTGTGGCATCTCAGTTGCAAGAAGTTGGTTCATAACATCCTACCACTGTCAATGAGCATTTTTTTTCTTTTTTTTTTTTGCAACTTGAATTTTTTTAGAAGTCATTTTTATGCTACAGTACAGTTTCCTACACAAAACAGTAGAAACAGCTTACTAGCCAGAAATGCTTAATGATTAGGGTGGTGCACAACTGAAGCATTATCAGTGAACTAGCTCACTTACTGATTTGTTGCCAGGTAGCGAGCCAATTAGCAGTGCTGGTTATTATTTACATTTCATGCTATATATCACTAAAATTGTGTTGTTGATTTATCATTTATACTGTTGTATTGTCAGCATAATTTATTCAGATCATGCTGAGAAACCTGGAGAATTAAGTAATAAAGAGAATGGCATGGAATATGTCTGTAGTCAGAAATATTTACTTGGTTTTTAATGAGAATGCAATGTTAAGGTAAATCATAGATTACTTGGCTATTAAATTGTTTTGGAAGCAAACCTGTTAAAAAGTTTATGCCTTATAGTTTCTGTAAGTATGTGGTTTGCTTTATTTCTAATTTGATTTTTCTGTTAAATAAATTGCTTTTATATTCATTGGCTTAAAGACTAAAATCATACAAACCCAAATGACTAGTAGATTACAACAAAGGCAATGGAAGTTAATATTGTTTTTGAGGTTTCCAGTGTGCATTATTTAGTAGAAGGCCTTTTCTTCTCTATTCTCTTGCTATGTATCTTCCTAATGGAAATCAGACTTCGTTAATTGTCTTTTTGGACTTAGAGATTTTCTGTGGCCCATTCTGAAAGTATAATATATATGGGTTATACAAATGGGGGGCAAACCTCTGAAATCTACAGGATATCAATACTAACTATGTTTAAGGGCTCTCAAAACATGAATAAAATGGAATTAGGTGTTCCATATTACAAAATGGGATGTGAACTTATTTTTGTTTTTTGTGGGTTTTAGAGTCAAAACGAAATTACTTTAAAGTATGTTGATGCTATATACAAAGCATGCTCGCTGTCCTCTGATGCAAATCAAGTGATCTTGTACTGGGTTATATACAAATTATACACACACAATATCTAATCAAATTCTCTGTGTGTGTCAGCTTTTTCTCCAAATCCCAAACTTTGACCCAGGAGATACTGGGGGGAGGGATAGCTCAGTGGTTCTCCTACACAGGATATGCTCTGCTAACTAGCAAAGGACTACTGTATGTGTGTTTTGTGAGCTTTGACTTTTTTTTTTTTTTTTTTTTTGCTGGAGAGGTACAGAACTTTTCTAGCCCCATTGTATCCCCTGATGTGATATCCCATTGCCTAATAATCTCCCACCTTGCCCTAATGAAATCTTTTTGACTTTCTGGTGGACTTGAAATTTGTCCAGTGTTGTTGTTCTAGTCAGTAATCCTTGCTTGGAAATGTACTGTACCATATGGAAAACTCCTGGAAAAAAATGTTCATGGTTCAGAGACAATGGAATTTCTTCAGAAGTTTGTGAAAACTATCTTTCTCTAGCACCAAGAATTCAGTATTAGGTGAAAAAAGTTTGTTGTTTTTCATGGATCCATCAAAAATACTTTTTTTTTTTTTTTGGCCACTTTTGCCAGTGGTGCTTATTCCCCCCTCCCCCCACATTGCTCTAATATAAATGTAGAAACAAATAAAACACATTTCCTTTAGTCTATCAAAATGTGGTGATCTTCTGAAAGTGACCTTTTATTTAAACAGCCTTATGGACTCCCACGCTTGAATTTCCTGCCAGCTTCATGGCACATCCTCAATTTTTGGAAGCCTTGCTCTTCATTGTAGCCCTCGTGGGCACATTCAGACCTGAGATGGAGAATGAGCCTACCAGGCAAATAGCAATAAGCCTTGAGCGGCTGTCTCACCAGTTGTCTAGCTTAGGTCCTAGTTCAGCAAAGCACTTAGGAATGTGCTTAATTTTAAGCGTGTGCCTAAATCCCATCAGGTGTTCAGTCTGCTCCGGTTTACAAAAATCAGGTGAAAACACTGTTTTCTATAATACTGAATGGGGTGGCTGCTGAAAGTAGGAACAATCTTGGTTTTCGGAGACACACGGTAATCTTATTTATTGATTTTAAAAATAACGGAGACTCTTGTTCTTTCATATGAATGTAGAATGAGGTATGACCATTGAGGATAATTTTTTGGTGGTGAAAGGGTTGAAGAGGCATTTGTCTTTTTGTTGGTGGGTGCAATATGTTTAGCAGACCCGGCAAAAAATGCTAAGTTCAACCTTGTGTCTGTAGAGTGGAAAAGTGTGTGTGTGGAGGAAATACAAAGACACCTGGACTGGTCTTTATGCTAGAGCTTGATATGAAGAAAGAGGGACTCGTGCTTTCTTGGCCAGCATGTAACCATAAAGTGTGACACTTCCTGGTGAATAGGGCTAATGTAATAATCTCCTGGGAAGAAATCAAGGCTGTGCTCTGACTTTTATGTTATACATTGAGTTAAGTGTTACACTAGAGTGCAGGGAGTGTGATAACATGAATTATCTGGATACTACAATAGAACCATGTTAATTTACACTAGTCACTAGGAGACCTATTGTGAATAATTGAATTTTATGAAGTGAAGAAACACAATTTGCAAAACACCACCACCACAAATCACAAGACTAATGCATCACAAAATGTACCTTGTTCATTTATTTTGACAACTGTAGTTTAGTTTAAATTTTATTTCTTCATGATGTACATTTAGTACATTTAATGTAATATATTTTGTAAAAATAATCAACTCTAACTAATATGAGACCTCATTATAACACGTTGTAATATAAATGATTGCTGAGAAGTGTGGGAAAACACCATATTTTGTGTAATATCATAAAGTGTATGAATTAGCAAGGAGTGGATTAGTGAGGTTGTATTGTGCTCAATACAAAGACAACTGGAATGCTCAATTGTGGGTTTTTGTGTTTCACCAATATACTAGCAGCAAATACCTAGTATGAAAATTTCAAGAGGGCAGGGGGTTAGCCACTTTTCACATTTCTGCTTTGCATGTCTCCGAACAGCAGAAACAGAATGATGGGCCATGGAGAGATTTGGCCTTTATCCCTCTTGTGAGGGAAAAAAAGATCATCCAGCTTGCTTTTGGCTATGTTATTTGAGAATCATCAGATCTTTTCCCAATTGAATGATAAATGTCATATTCTCATATAACCCATCCCTTCACATATTCTCTTTCACTGTAACTGCATGCATTTGTCCATAGCTGCTAAAGTGTTTTGCAATTGCTAAAGAGAATGGAGTTGCTGAGAATATCATAAAAAGTGCAGAATTTTATGTCAGAAAGCTGATAAGGTCTCTCTTCTAATATTCTTTATTACAAACTTTTTTGTGTATTGCTTTGTGGCAAGCCAATCCCCTAAGGCTGGTGAAAACTATACTACATCATCTCCCATCGTTTGGCATCTTTTCTTATGGCTTCTAATGGCCTATGTTCCACTTTTTACCCTTCACCAAACAGTATGGGAATTTCATTAACAATATTAACAGACTTTCTGTGCTACTCTCATCAACAACTCTCTAACTCGATTTGCCCCCAATTCCTCCAGCTGCAAGGAAGCTTTAAAAGACATCTTATAGAGCTGAATGGAAGCCTCATTATTTGACAGGGTCCCTCTATACAGCTGAAGTAATCTTGGACATTTATAACCTCTTGGGTGGTGCTTCAGTAATGTTTGATGTGCTACTGGACAGCTGTTGTGGCTATTTGAATCCCAGTCTCTCTTTTATACTGCACTCATCTCAATGGGTCAACCCAAATAAATTGCTAACAGCAATGTGATGACTTAAGTTTAAGTATAGAAAGTGTGTTAAGCTTAGTAGCAGCAGAAGCCAGTTTTACTGTGGCTTTATCTTGCAGTATATAGATGGGTAAGTCCTATTATGTGCTAGACACTATACTTAACTTTACCTGCTGCTGTATTACAGGATGCCTTAAGCCTACACATTCTCACAGGTATTGCTCCTCCTGATATATGCCAGGAAGTTGCTGGTAGAGTTGAGCACACAAGGCAATGCATAGATCCAAGACATCTGCTCTATGGTGTAACAATGATGCTGAGTTGACTGAAGTCACGACAAAGTTTTCTTGTCACCATTAAACCCTGAATAACGGTTCGCTTATGGCAAATGAGTAGAGAATGACCTTGTAGTCTGTGTGCTCTCCCTCACACCGGCCAAGCACTTACCACTCAGTGCAGATTAGCCCTGGACTACGTAGCATTAGCTGAATCGACTCCTCACTGGAGTTGGCAGGTCTAGAGATGGGATGATCAAGTGGGGCTACATCACTGGCCCCAATACCAGAGAACCTCCAAGTATGAAGCATCTGCAGCAATACCAGCTGCTTGAATGCGAATGGTTTTCCGGTGATCTGGCAGAGTGCAAATGATCGGAGCAATCGCATGTGCATGGATGCATTGGGAAGCAGTATGAGAGCACGTCAAGAAGAAGCTGTATGGGCAGGTCTTTTGCAACCAAACACTGTTCACCTTTCAGTTTCCCCATATTAAAAATTGACTTCATACAGTACTTAGTTATTAGCTTTGCACCACCTAGCTCACCAATAGCACCCGTGTAAGAACAAGGGAAGTGTGAGGAAACAGCCAGTTCCTGTCCAATCCTTCATACTTTTTTTGTCTCACTTTTGAAACTCTGGATTCCTGTTTCTGTCCTCCTGACAGGTAGCTTATAAACTTGCCTGATCTGCTGCAGGATATGAACGTGAAATATAGTCAAGCAGAAGCGCACATTGAATTAAACTGATAACTAGTGGCGTATCCAGCATGGGATAGTTGGGTGGGCCCCGACGTTGGATAGAAGGGCAGGAGAGATGGGGGGCCCACCCCCCACTCCCTACAGCCGGCCTTGCGGGAGACGATGGATGGACCCTCTGGCCAGGGGCTCCCCGGGACCCTGGCTGCGCACCCAGCTCTGAGAGGAGATGCTGCTTTCCAACATGCACGGCTCCTGGCTTCCTTCCAGGTCCCATCGCCCCACACTAGCCAGGCGGCAGGCCTATCTTTTTTTTAAGATCTCCTCTACCGCTGCCAGCTGCCCGCTCACTTGCCCTCCTCCCAGTGGCATATTAACCACTAAGTCAACCTGGGGCACCAGAAAAATGGGTGGTCCCACACCCTCACCTGCTCCGCCTGCCCGGTGCTCCTGCTTGGGAGCGGGGTGGGAGCATGGGGCTGGGTCCACTTTTCCCATCCCACTGGCACTACAGCCTAGGAGCGGGGTTGGGGTGCGGGGGGCTTACCCCACTTTGCACAGCCGGTGCGGAGACTTTCTCTGCTTCGCCCGCCTGGCCCTGGCAGGAATGCCAGATGGGTGGAGCGGAGCAAGCACTTGTGTTCCGACCCCGCTCCCAGGCTGGACCGCCAGGTGGGTGGAGCGGGGCAAGTTCTGGGGCCAGAGCAGAGCCGGGGCTGGGGAGTTGGCCTGGATACTAAGTGGGTGGCCACAGCCCACCCGTGGCTACACCCCTGCCTCTTTCCACCCCTTCCCCGGAGTGTGCCCCATCCCCAATCCTCCCCCTTCCTCTCAGCGCCTCCTCCACGCTGTTCAACAGCTGTTCCGCAGTGTGTGGGAGGAAGGAGAAGGAGTGGAAAAGCAAGGCTGGCGGCCCTGGACTTTACTTGCAGACCCCCTGGAATACCCCCATGGACCACCAGGGGTCCGCGGACCCCAGTTTGAGAAACACTGCATTAAGGTATTGTTGGCTCTGTTATTTTGGATTCCATGCTCTCTTCTCAACTCTCACTGGGAACAGGTACTGTGAATACTTCACACCTACATTCTCTCCATAAGAGCTGTTCTTATCTATGGTATGATGAGCTGCCAACAAAGCGATTGAAAAGTCTGTAATTAGTGCAATTAGCTGTTTACACGCTAGCCTCTAATGAATCCAGAGGAGTTTGTTATTGATGATTGAGTAAATAATCCACAGTTAAAAAGTCAATGATCCACAAACTAAAAATTAGGAAAGAAAAGAACTCTGTAAAGGTGTCATTGCATAACAGTCCATTATAATGCCAAGGAAATTGTTGTGGACTATCAAGGAAATAATTATATGTTAGATCAAGTATGGGCAGATCTGTGTCCACTTGCCTACTGCTCTAGCCAGCACAAAGCCATTGAAAAAGTCCACAGTATAGAAGAATTCCTGCCAGGCATAATGTCAGCATGGCTGGCTCTGTTCCACCTGCTCCTGGCCCCCTTTTCATCTAGTGTACAGCGCGTACTGGAGCAGGCCAAACACATGGCTGAGTGTGATGCCATAACTTGGAAATTACACTGGGGCTGAACTGGTCCCAGGCTGCCTCCAGACCCGTGTGTGCATATGAGGATTTTTATTGTTTGTACGCGTGACTTTCAGCCACTCTTCTGCTCTATTCAGGTCCTGCACAGATCACAGCTCCACCAGATCCCAGGATCTGGCTCAATGATTCTCTCATCTCAGCTCTTGCACATTTACTCTTTTTAAAAATGGACGTTAGAATAGCGGCCCTGGCCTTTCCTGCTTGTTGGTACCGTCTTGATCTCATTGAGAGCCAAATTTTCAAAATCAAGAGGCCATTGTTGGTGTGCAAAATTGCTTATACAAAAATGTACTAACAGTTGCATGGATGTAGCATGTGCAAATGGTGCCAAACCAGCATTTTTCATCTCTACCTGCCCAATTTGCATGCACAAGTACAATAATTCTAGATGAAGCTGTTGGTGTATTTTTTGCACATAGTCCTTAGGCCTCCATTTTGGAAAATGTTTCCCTTAACGTAGGCTGATGCACTACTCCTGACTTATAAGTTTATGGTGCCTTTATGTGTTTACTTCATTTATTTCTTATATGAGACAGCACAACAACATGAGTAAGGAGGGTATACTTGTGGCTAAATATCAGTGATGTTTATTATTTTGTGTCACGACTACCTTATAATTTATTAATGATTTTTTGCCTATAATTAATGTTGCATTTCAGCATTTTAATAGTCAGCATCATTCATTATATTTTAATGTGACACTCAGAAAAATAAGTGGTCCCCCCAATCTGTGAACAAGTACTTACAGCTATAGAGCTTGGTCACTATTTGATTGATTGATTAATTCCTGGGTTTGTTAGGCCCAACTTTCAGCTTTTATACTAACAGGTAAATTAGCTTTTCCCACACAAATTCTATCAGATGGTTTTTCCTAACAGGACAACAATATGCTCATGCTGGCTTTAGAGGTGTGCACCCAAAATAGGGATTGCCACTGGGAATCTACATGAATGATTAGACTTTTTTTTTTTTCTTTTGCTTTTTTTTTGTGGGTTGTTCATTTATATCAACCCGTATCCTTTTATCTGGAACATTCAGCTTCCTCTTTGACTTCTGCATGCAAAAAAGAGCGAGAGACTGCAATTGAGGATTAAATGAGTTTTACATGGTGGCTTCATGAAATATGAACTTTGCATCATTTTGGGGTTTAAGTCATTCTCAGCATACTATTCATTCTCTCTCTCTCTCTTTTTTTTTTTAATATAAGGCATCAATGATCGTTGAACATATCCATGCTGGAGGAAGGTACAGCATGGGGGGAGGGATAGCTCAGTGGTTTGAGCATTGGCCTGTTAAACCCAGGGTTGTGAGTTCAATCCTTGAGGGGGCCAATTGGGGATCTTGGGCAAAATCAGTACTTGGTCCTGCTAGTGAAGGCAGCGGGCTGGACTCAATGACCTTTCAAGGTCCCTTCCAGTTCTAGGAGATGGGATATCTCCATCTCCATTGCCATGCAGGTGTGCTGCAAAAAGTGCAGTATATTGGAGTACTACAGTTATTTTCACATCTTTCTCGTAAGCACACAAGTGTGGAAGAAGTCCATGGAATAAAAGTTTATTTTACAAATTTTTGACTTTTTCTTGTTTGTACTAAGACTATAAAACCTGTTTCAGAAAGACAGATAGTTTAGTTTTTGTAGTTTTCTGTCTTACTTTTTTCCTGAAAGATACTTTATCTTCACATCTCTTAAAGGTGTGACAGCTTTCAAATGCATTGTTGTCTGAATTGTTGATTAAACAAAATGGTGCTGATTGCAGCAGGGTGGCTAACTGTGGACAGGAGTAGCTACTGCAACCCGCTCACTAAGAAGTCATTTATCAAAGTTTTATCTGATTTCAGAGGCATTGGATTTATCAGTCACAGTTTATAAATGGCATGTCATCAGGATCAAACTGAAAGGATACCTCACTCGAGTGCTGTTGTAAAGCAACTGTAAACATTCTCTGTAGATGTACATGTGTCCTTGCACTAGAAGGTATTTTATGCAGCAAATAATTCAAACTACTTTTAATGTTTATTCATTTTTAGATTTTTTGGGGGGAAGGGTTTGTTTATTTCTAATAAATAGCAAAATTTTAAAAGCGCACACAGCTGTAAGTAAAGATCAACCATACTGTATCAGTACAAGGTTCTATTTACAAGGCCCCAGTTCTTGCTAGTACATTTACTGGAAACCAGGATAGGAACTGTGATTTGCTGTTGCAGTCCCTTGTAAAGTAGAAAGGAGGCAGGAGAGAGACCGTGAAAAGTTGAGATAAGTTTGTTTTAAAAGTGTTGAATAGAAGTATGAAGCAAACTTAACAAATAGCACAGACATTAGTCACATGACTTAATGGGCTATTGAAGGTTCTTTGATTCTATTCTAGGTAGGTTCTATATCACGCTCATCATAGATTCTAACTTCGGATGTCCTAGGGTTTATCTTCTTTTCAAATTGACAGCACTTTTCCTATAATATTTCCAGGCCACTCCCATTTGTCATGACTAAAAACATTCTAAGCAGAGCCAAAGATAATGACAAGATAAATAGTACTACAAAAATATTCTGCAGAAGAATTGGTACATAGACTTATAGTAGTTAGAGAAGGAAAAAACTTATGAGAGCTTCGAGTTCATCCCCATAAGGGAAAGCTAAAATCACACTAGATATTTAACTGATACTTCACTTGATCTCAGAAATAAACCTGTTGGATAATTGAACCCCTCAGAGTCTTGGATTTGACTTTTTGGATGATGAAACCATTTGAGATTCAAATGCAATGCTGAGGAAGTTTTATTAAACTTATAAAAATCCATTTGAATCTAAATTAACCTTGGTTGTTCTTTAACTAGTCTAACAAAGAAAGTGCTAAAGCCCCAGTAAAACAGACATTCTGCCAACTAATCTGAATTCCAGGACTTTTTTTTACCCAATCTTTAAGTTGCAAAATTAAAAAGCAAATTGTTTATTAAGGGGAGGAAAACTGCCAGACACCCTTTGAAAACAGATACAACATCTTTAAGCGATTACGAGTAAATCTTATTGTCTGTGGAAATGACTTCTCCACAGTTATTTCTTTTATTGCTGTGCTGAATGTAAAGCATTACTCAGTTTAATAAATCCTACTGTATCTCTCACTCTGTGTAGGCTGATATAAATATCTCCAGTTATGTCCTATTACCACCTTTGTACAGCTAATGTTAGGTCTTGATGACTGGTGGCTGATAAATGCAAAACCTCATTTGGTTTGTGAGTGATTGAGCGCTAACACTGTTTAGATTTCTTAATATACTTGTATTAGCATGAATAAGTAATGAGTATGCCAGGCTTTTTTGAATATTTGATTGTATCTTTATAATGGATTTGTGTCTCTCTCTTTGTGCTAATGTCATTGTAACTTTGTTGGTGTCATAACTCCAAACCTTTGCAATCGATCTTTATCAGCGCATTTTAAGTCAATTACCCTCTCATGGCCAAATTACTGTGTCATAATACTTTTCTTATAAAAGAATTCTGCTTATTGCATTTAGGATACAAATAGGTACTAATTCTACCTGTGGTATATTTCTCACTCATGAAGTTCATTGTGTTTTGTATTAGTATATTGCTCTGTGATCTTGCTGTACTCTCTTCTAACAGCATATTGCTAAAAAAGCTAGAAGACCTGTATATATGTATAAATTCCAGCCTCTCTTAACTTGCACTATTTATTAATAGAAGACATGGTGTCTGATTATCAAACCATGTGGCCCAGGACTTTGACTTTTGAAAATTTGGACTATAATGTCCAAAATCTAATGAAAATTATCCATCATTTTGGAGACGGGTAAGTACTAAAAAATACTTGCATTGTCAAAGGCCTTGGAGGCCTCTGGTACCCCAAAAATGAATATGTACAGTTGCACTAGATTTTGTCTCATCAGCCTTCACCACAACTAGTCTTGACACATTCAGAAGAAAATTAAAGGCGTGGAGGAAAGGAACAGGAGATGAAAGGTGAGCACTTCACTGGATTAGCAACTTTCTAATGAATTGCAAATCTATTCTGTTTTTCCCATTTAAAAAAATCTGGACAGGAAAATAGACTAATAAAGTTAGCATATAATTAGGTATACTTTGGGCCTGTATTGTGCTGCTTTCTTTATGTAAAATAAACCTCCATTTTAAGATGCAAAATCCATGCTTTTCCAGTCCTGGGATACTCTTGAGGAGAAACTTCCTGTCATGAAAAGCTGTGTTGGTAGACGTGCTATGATTTCAGGCCCTGACAGACCTAAAATACATTTAGGATATAAGACAGGCTTTGAACCCTGGGCTCTAGAGTGGCACAGCTGTAACCAACTATGCAGGGCTGGAATGTGGACTTTATTTCCAAAGAAGCTAATAACAATATAACGTACATTTCAACAGCCCAAACTTGCTTTCTAAATTTGGCTGTGCCTTGGGTTCTCAAATGAGTAAACAGTACAGGATGAAATTAATGAGCCCCACTTGCTATAATAAGTCAGCAGGCATCTAGCAAGAGGTCCCTATGGGGTTAAAACACCTGTTAGCAGGGTGTGTCAAGAGAAGAAACCAGCCAAACCGTTATAGAAGGCTGCAATCAAAAAACATCCAGTGAAAACATCCTCCCCAGGCTTCTTAGTGACAAATGCACCAATTCAGACTTTCCCGCACATTTATAGCAACCCCTCTCCCCTTGTTTTTCTAAGGGTTCCTACATTCTGAGGGGCCCTACAGCTTCCTTCTGACTTGCCTGCAGCCTTCAGTCATGCATCATTTTCTTATTCACCCCACACACACTCATGTCTTTTACTCAGACTCACTCCCCGTGGATTCCTTTCATGTGTACCTAACCTGCCTCCCCCCCCTCCCGCCCCGCCTTAAGACATGTGGAGTGCGTTCTATGTATGGGTCAGAGGTGTGCATATCTGTTCCTGTGAGAACGAGCCATAAATTACTAACTTGGCAGAATTACCTGGGAGAATTAGATGGGTCAGATCTCCCACTGGTCTTTCACAGTGTGAATGAGTGTGGCATGGGACTGCTGTTGCCAAGTGCATAAACATCCTTACCTCCTCCCTGGGGAAGCTTAGCTTCTGAATTTTATGTTAGATGAGCAGATGCATACTTTGGGCTGCTCTCCAGATTCATCTTTAAAAATGCGAGTCACTCAGTGTTGGCTACGGAAAGTCCTCTCATGGCACCTGTCTGAATATGAACTGTGAGTCCATGCTGGGCAAATAGCTTTGGAGAACAGCAAATTTTAGTAATGATCACAGATCCTACGTCATCACAAGTTCTCCCCCTTCTTTATGGAAATATGATGCTACTAATGTAAAGATGACTTTGCTTGAATAAACCATTCCCTCAATATACATGGATATTGAAAAAAATACTCTATATGCTGTATGAGTGCCCTCCTATCTTTGCTGTCCTTGCTGCTGCTAATTGAAGATGCCAACGTGCTATCTTAGACTCCTTTAGCTCTCTGATGTCTTGGATGAGAGGCTGTTTAGTGAAGTGACCCTGGTCTGGTAGTTTGAGAGAAGGAACATGAGAACGCTTTGAGTACTTTTCAAGGATATGTTTTCTGCAATTTGTGGGTCTGTATGGGTTGGAACAAATGATTATTCAGATGCTGGTATGTGGTTTGAAGCAAGAGGATCAGTGTTTAGTCCTCTAAAAACATCTTAAAAGTTAAGTTTTCTAATATCGTGTCAGCAGAAAGCTTTGGCTTCTTTCACATTCACGTTACATTTTCCCAGGAGAGGGTGTTGAATAGATACCGGGTGATTGGCGGTACTCATTTCTGCTGTCACTATGACCGCCAACTCTGAGTGTTGATATTAAATTAACTAAAAATAGACTCCAGTGGGTGCAGGTGAAGGCAACATCTTTTTCCCCCAATTTTATGCTTGTCAATATAGAGTGAGGACTAAATCTTACTTCATTTATTCATGTCTGATTTGCAAAGACTCTTCCGTCTTCCTAGAATGAAGGTAGGGATGGATTGTCTTAGGGTGTCTTGTCTACAGGAGATGTGCTTAGAGGATGTGCCCTTAAGTATATAATCACAGAGACTTTTAATAGCACTAGGTAAAAATCATAAAACATAGGAAACCTAAAATAAAAATTAAATATACAGAAAAGCTTTACTAAAAAAAGTAGATGGTGCAATTGTTCATGATGTTTGAGAGCTTTTGTTTGATTAAAAAAAAATAAGGGGTGACATTTTCAAAGGATGGACATAACTCTGTTCTCACTAAGGTCAGTGATAAAACTCCCTAAACTTTCAAATTAACCTAACACACATGCCTAGAGAGCTTAGCCAGGACTTTGTAGCAGAAGTCACTTGTGCATTATATGAGTGAGTGATTGGGAATCCAGGACTTCCGTAGTTCAGAACATATATCTTCACTGCCTCCTAATACTCATCATGCTTAGCTCTCATAGTACTTTTCATCTGTAGATCTTAAAGTGCTTCACAAAGAGTGTAAGTATTAGAGTAGTGCAGAGAAAGATAATTCTGTTTCATGGAGCATTTTTATATTATAAAATATGGTTTTATTCTGATTAGGAATGAAAAATAAAAATTTCAAAATTCTCCATGAAAGGTAATAGAGCCTTAGCTCCAGGCCAGTCAGGTTGGTGGGCTGCCGCAGAGCCACGGACCCGGAAAGCCCTGGGGTCTCTAGTATTAATTTACATGGAATAAAGGGGCCCAAAGAATCAAAGGTATTAACATGACCCTGAAACTGTCCAACATTAAACAATTTTAAACAAGGTTCAGGGTTTGATATACAGACTTCAGCTTGCTTAGTGCCACAGCAGAAACAGTTCTTGAGTTATATCAGTAGGCCTTTTTGTTTGGATTAATTCAGTCGTCTGTCTCCCCTTTGCACCTTTTCACATCAACATTTGTTTGTATAGGTTATTGTGATGTTTTATGATCTTCCACTCACTTTTGACGATTGTGCTTACAATTAGGGTAACTTTGTAGGTCCAGTTATTACAACAGGTCCCCACCTCTGAGGAGGGCTGCCCAGAGCTATAGACCCTGGAAACCCTGCAAGGTTGGGCTGCTGAGGAGCTGGGACTCTCAGGGCTGTCAAGTTCCCGGCTCCCTGTCTGTTATCCAGGTGAGCCACCAAGAAATTAGGTGCCTGGAAACTTGGCTTGCCAAGAAGCTGGATGATTGAGCTGGCAGGAAACCAAGAATTTTTCAGGTTTCCATCAGATCATTGCCTAGTTTCTTGAGGAACATTTTGGTTTCAATGAATTGTCAAATTCTGACAAAAATGTTTAATCAGAATTTTACTGGCCAGCTGCAGTATAATTAATCCCATTTTAGAGCTGAGCAGATTGATTCACAGAAGAATGAAGTGTCTTCCTGGTCTCCTGATGCCTAGTCAGTGCTCTGTCCACTGAACTACCCTGACTTCCCATCTGTCTCTCTCTCTCTCTCTCTCTCTCTCTCTCTCTGAAGAGTGAGAGGTTGCTGCTCTCTATCACCATTCAATCTGGAAGGTTTATATAAAATACTAGTTTAACATAAACAAGTTTTGATATTCAGCAATGGTTTTCTCTATGAAGCTCATAATTTTCATAAGGCGGACTTACCTAGATGAAACTAGGGAGTTCGATGGTTCCTTTTACCTCCTTATTCTCTTTGGATGGATCCAGGAACTGAGAAGCTCATTTCTTTCCCTGGTTGCTCCCGCACTTTTGGTCACTAAAGGACCATAATAAACTCTTCTCCTACTCCCATCACATGAAAGCTTTTTCTGGACAGCTATCAATCTATCCTTTCCTAGATTCAAATATTTAAAAATCTACTTATTTCTTATGGAAAGAATATATTCTAATGAATGCTATATTGCATGGAGAAGTCACCTGCAGGTATTACTTGTGAGAAAAACAGGACCTGAGAAAGGAGCTGATGACACTTTCGTTTATTTTGGACAGTATATAAACATTTCCATGGCGATTAGTGCTTTAAAAATACCAAAGATAGATAGATAGGTATAAGAAACTGCTGCAAAGAGCAATAAGTAGTGAAGATAAAGCTTTTGGGTTATAGGACTAACTCCCCCCCCTTAACAGCTCCCAACCTTGATTCATTCCTTTTGAAGTTGCAACTCACAGAACTATCTGACCCTGCTAAAAATCTGAAGGCTGCTTCATGCATAGAGAAGCTTCACTTATGTTAATTTTTAACCACCTGGTACTCTTATTGTTTTTTCGTTTTTTACATCTTTATCTCTACTTCATGCCTCAAAATACATAGATAATTTTCATATAAGAAAGGCAGCATTCATTATCCAAATGAACCCACATCTTGGTTAAAAAATCATGGTAACTTCCCATGTTATAGAAATTATAAATGACCCCTGCCAATCATTGGACACCTGCCTGTGTGTTTGTTCAGGCCTGGGATCCTAAATCTGTACCCTAATTCAGGTCACTTAATTGGCAGTGTTGAGTGCTCTCTCTGTGCCATCTGGCAGATTACCAATAAGAATAAATCATATGAAGATGGAATAATGATGTTGCTGGCACCTGTCTGAATGGCTGAAGTCCATTCACTTGTAAGCCACATCATACTCTGAAAATTTAACAGAAACATACTGCTCATACCTGGAGATGAACCGAAGTGGGTCAACAAATAAATATTTCATATGTTGGCACCTGTAGGTTTGGAGAGCAGAGTAGAAAGGCTGCATTTTACCAACCCTTTACCAATGGTTTGTTAGTGTGCCTACTAGTCTGAGCAAATTTGCTATGAATCCCATTGTTGCTGAATGCCATTTCAGGTTATGTCTGAGTTACATTCATGGAAAATAAATAATCAAACAAACAAGAAAAGCTAATGCCAAATGGTACATATATTGTAAAAACCTGTTTTGGAAGGAACACAGTATCTGGGCCATATAGATACAGGAATGCAGTAGTAGGAAGCTGCAGGTCCAAATGTTGTTTTAACAAAACTGTCTCCCTGCCATCATCTTCTTCACTCTGCTAGAGACGTCGTTACAAAGAATCTGCTTATTCCAATCAGTGCTGACTGTTGCCTTAATGGTGAAAGACGCAAGTTCTCTTAATTCTTTTGTACAGAGAAGCAGTAGGGACTATTAAATAGATGTTCTTTGTGCATCAAGATTCAGCTTTTCTTCAGTGTCTAGTATGGCCCCAGTGTCCTACTCCCTCCTATAACTTGGAAGTGGTGGCTCCAAAACATGTCTTGTCCTTTTTCAGTTTGTGGCATAGCCCACAGCTCTCTCTCAGACACCAAATATGCAGGATTTGATGACTGAGTTGTATTATTCTTTTAAAAATTATTTTTTAAAAAGGAATATTCGTCTCAATACTTGTTTATTTTTGTGTATGACCCTGTCATAACTATAAAAGGAAGGGTAACAGCTGTCCTGTGTACAGTACTATAAAATCCCTCCTGGCCAGAGACTCCAAAATCCTTTTCCCTGTAAAGGGTTAAGAAGCTCAGGTAACCTGGCTGGCATCTGACCTAAAGGACCAATAAGGGGACAAGATACTTTCAAATCTTGCGGGGGGGAAGGCTTTTTGTTTGTGTTCTTTGTTTGGGAGTGTGTTCGTTCTCGGGACTGAGAGGGACCAGACATCAATCCAGGTTCTCCACATCTTTCTAAACAAGTCTCTCCTATTTCAAACTTGTAAGTAAATAGCCAGGCAAGGCGTGTTAGTTTTCCTTTGTTTTCTCAACTTGTAAATGTACCTTTTACTAGAGTGTTTACCTTTGTTTGCTATACTTTGAACCTGAGACTAGAGGGGAGTCCTCTGAGCTCTTTAAGTTTGATTACCCTGTAAGGTTAATTTCCATACTGATTTTACAGAGATGATTTTTACTTTTTTTTCTTTAATTAAAAGCCTTCTTTTTAAGAACCTGATTGATTTTTCCTTGTTTTTAAGATCCAAGGGGTTTGGATCTTGATTCACCAGGAGTTGGTGGAAGGAAGGAGGGGGGATAGTTAATTTCTCCTTATTTTAGATCCCAAGGGGATTAGATCTGTGTTCACCAGCAGTTGGTGGGAGGAAGGAGGGGGGATGGTTAATTTCTCCTTGTTTTAAGATCCAAGGGGTTTGGATCTGTATACACCAGGGAATTGGTGAAAGGTTTCTCAGGGCTTCCCAGGAAGGCAATCTAATTGGGAAATGGTGGCAGCGGAACCAGAGTTAAGCTGGTAGTTAAGCTTAGAAGTTTTCATGCAGGCCCCTACATTTGTACCCTAAAGTTCAAAGTGGGGATCCAGCCTTGACAGACCCCAAAACCGACATATTCACACTTTTCTAAAGCGAAAATGCTTAAAACAGTAGGAAATCTTTTGAGAATTTTATGTGGTAAAATGGCATAGGTTTGATTGTGTGGCCCTGCTGTAAGGAGAGTGCCATAAGGGGAAGTTTGAATGGGAGGAGGAGAAGAAAATGAAAATAATTTCAAATGTATACATATTAGAAGGGAAGAATTTAAAACTATGTTCTCCATACTCAACTTTGAGAGGCAATATTTGGGTTTGAATATTGGACTAAATATCTAGAAACAAATACAACCTCTGTATACAATCCTAATATGACAATTAAGACTTTCACAGCAGTAACCAAGCTTTTCACTTTTACAGTTCTGTTTCAAATTTAATGACTTTTTTCCTTTCAAAGCTGGTTGTGGGAATGTAACAACTTTTAAAACTTCTCTCAGGCTTGGTCTACACTAAACCCCCAAATCGAACTAAGGTACGCAACTTCAGCTACGTGAATAACGTAGCTGAAGTTCGAAGTACCTTAGTTTGAACTTACCTCGGTCCACATGCAGCAGGCAGGCTCCCCCGTCGACTCCGCGGTACTCCTCTCGTCTAGCTGGAGTACCGCAGTCGACGGCGAGCACTTCCTGGTTCGACTTATCGTGTCCAGACAAGACGCGATAAGTCGAACCCAGAACTTCGATTGCCAGCCCGAATTAGCAGCTGGGTGTAGACATACCCTCAGATTTGAAAGTCTTTCCTCTTTGTTGATAACATCCACATGAACTAGGGTCCACTGGTGCAACCTCTTCCACTTCCCTGGAGTTACTCATTATTATTATTATTTGTCCTGGACCAGAGCCCCACTGTGCTTTGTGCTGTGCAAACACAGAGCAAAAACACACTATCTGCTTGAGCAGAGCTTACACATGTGTAGTTGGGGGGCAGCATTTAGTTCAATGAGCCACTGACCAAAGTACTGTCAAAAATACTACTGTGTTGTTGTTTTATTTCACAGACAAGTATGAAGACTGATTTTCTTATTGTAGTTTAAAGATGGGATTTTTCAAAAGTATTCAATGGAGCTTGACTTCAATGGGTGCAGTTAGGCCAACACTGAGTGCTTTTGAAAATCCCACCCTAAATCGACAACATCAAAGAATAGAGGATGAAGAACCTCACCTAGGAATTACTTTGTGTCTTGTTTGTTCCAAGATTTTTGTATAGATTTTTTTTTAAAGTAGCCATGGATGACCGCTTAAGTTCATTGCATATTTCTACTAATTCACCAATTAAATATGTGCAGTTACAAGATTAATCCATGAGTTTTATCTTTTGTAAGCATCTTTGCACAACTCAGACATTTCTAGCACAGTATCCTATCATCATTTACATCCTATTGCTGGCCTCAGCAGAGTGTGGGAATACTTTGTGTACTCCATATATCTTATAAATGAACAAACTCTTTGGAATTTTGAAGTCCTTACTTTCTGAACAATAATTTCATGCTGTGCAATTAAAGTAGTGGTAGTAATGTAGATATTTTATTCATTTCAGCTTCATTCTGTGCTATGTTTGTTTTTAAGCAGGCCTTTTCTACTGTATTTCCTATGATGTACAGAACTAAAAATTCAAAACTCAACATTTTTTTGCTAAATCTCATTCTCCACTAACTGACTAGTGGATTTGAATGCCTGTAGCAAACCACTGCTCTGTAGATTTCATCCTGATTATTAAACGTTGAATGTGAGCAGCTAAGCAAGTGAAGAGAACAGATATACTCCAGTTTATTTAAAGTTAGTAATGAAAATAAAAATTGTTGTCTGTATAAATGTTGTTTGCTTTACATTATATTTATACAGTGCATCTTTGTTTTACACTAAAGTTTTTTAAAGATATGACAAGTGATTATTTCTGTAAGCATGTACTCTATCCATTATTAAATTGATTATTCAAATCTCATTTAAAACAAGAAGCCAGATGGCAATATTCCAGTATTTGTTGCTACTGGCAACCACCAATCCCAAACTGAATGATTTTCCATGTTTCATTGCAGATGAGGGGATTTCTTCATATGTACTAAAAAGTAGAGAGAACTAATAAGCAATTAAAAATGAGATTCTTTTATTGATTATTTTAGACTAATCTTTTCATTGACAGAGTTGCACTTTTTTGTTGACCCTGTAAGTATTAGGTCTGTTTCTAGGTACAATAACTTTCTTTCAAAATAATGAGTATCCTGTGAAATTTTAGAAAAACAAAACTAGAGAAGGTTCAGAATCTAAACATTGGTTGATTGCTGATACTTGGGATTCAGGTCAAAGAAATATACACATATCTGTGTGTATACCTCAAAATCATATAGTATTATATAGTAATGCCATTTGAAGATACAATGTTTAATGTCCCTTTGGCTGAGCCCATGTTCAAGACCCATTGTGAGACTCAAGTGTTGGCCTATCTTCTAGTGAACATATTGCAAAGTGGGTTTAGCAATGTGGGTTCTGCAGCCAACCTCTCAAATCAATTGGTCAAAAGCAATTAATTTTAAGATAAGGGGAGGAGAATCTGATTTGCTTCTGAAAAGGAAACATTTCTGTTGTAAATGTACTTAATGGCACCTCGATATTGCAGTGACTGGCACCTTAGAAAAGATAACCACAATACTAAAGCGAAATATAGGTTTGGCCGTCTTTTCAATAGGGTGCGTATAAAGGGAGATGTCTGTCTTGCAATACACCTGACTTGCTGATGAACACTTGATGCACACATACTGACAGGAATGAGGACTTGCAGCTGCACCTGCCCAAGCTCCAGGCAGCCTGTGAGCACAGCTGAGCCACAGCAGGGCCATCTGATTGGCCCCTCTGCCAGATTAGCTGCGGAAGTCAGTAAGCCTGCACTTGCGTCCACCAGAAACAACAGACTTGTGGCTGCTCAACACTTATGCCCGCAGCTGCGATGGTTCCGGCTCCTGCCCCTGCCTTGCTCCTTCCCTTCCCCAGTATGCAGCAGCCCTGTTCCCTACTGGCTTCCTGACTTTGCTCCTGCTCCAACCACTCCTACATCCCAGTTTACCTGTGTGTTGAGTGTATACTAACTAGGCACACCCATTTCAAAATGGGCCCTACTATTAATAGCAATTGGGCTTGTGCTGCATCCATTTCCCCAACCCTTCTTTCTCTTTGGGTGTCCTTGGCTCACAATGAAATCGATGACAAAAATCGCATTGTTTACAAAATGCGCCCTTGGGACATTTGGTCTACATATTATTTCTTTTTGGGTCAGGGAGCTGCCTTTTTGTATGTTAGTAAATTTTGTACCATGTGTATGGGGGCCATACACAATTTTGGCTGCATACATAATCCCCTCTGAGAGAGGCTGAGAAAATGAGCCATAAGTGACAGACGTTAGTCACATTGCCATCAGAAGCACATTAAGCTATCATATGCTAACGTGATAAGGACTGTACAAGAACCTATGTATAATAGAATATACAATTAATAAAATACACTTTTATCCTGTATATCCATTTTAAGAAGATTTCAATTTCTACATTAAAAGATTTTCAAAGCATTCTTTTTAAAAAGCACTGTTAACAACAAACACAACCAAGTGCCATAGTTCAGGGACTATTTACATTATGGTAATTTCAAGGAACAAAGTATTGCCTATAAGTGCTCTAATGGCAAAAGTGTGCTAGCGTACATGTTCAGTTTCTAATCAAACATTGCAAAAATTCATTAATCAGTATTTCATAGTTCATTACAGTCTGACTAATTTTGAAATCTCTCATGTAAATTGATTAAATGTCTTCAGCGTTCAGATAAATGGGCTTTTGTTTTAAGCAACCTTTACTGAGAAGTCCATATTTCTCCATGACTGAGTTCTGGTAACATTTGACTGTCATGCCTGACATACTAGCCAGTTGGCATTTCACCCTTTCTGTCCCCACTTTCCAAATATCTCATTGGCCAATGGAGAGAAAAATATTCTTAAATTCTCTTTAGACATAGCAGGTCATCGTTCTAAGTGCTCAGCCATTTATTGTAGTAATTCAATAAAGCTTTTATTTATTTATTAATACAATTCCTGCCCTGTTGTATAAAGGAATTGGTTTGTTAATGTGTATTTTAAATAGCAGACATATGAAAGTCCTAGGTCAATGCCCAAACAGCTTTTTCCAGAAAAGAGCTGCATGGGAGGGAAATTATTCTGCTGGCACAATTACAGCCTTAGGGCTCTTGCACGCACGGGTGTTCTTGAGGTAAATTGGGGTGCAAGCAGCCTCCCTAGCTCTCCCGTGCACCCACACAAGTGGCAGCCATATTTTGTCACCCAGTACTGGGCAGTGAAAGGAGTAGGGACTGCTATTCTGCAAAATGCCCTGCTGCTCCACTCCGAGCCTAATCCAAAACCCATTGAAGTCAGTGGAAATTCAATGAGCTTTGGATCAGAACCCCAACTTCACGTGAGCATCGCAAGGCTTATCTGAGCCACTAATAAGGAAAGTTGAAGGCACACACTGCCTACTACCTAGAAAAATGCCACATGTCCTGTCCCATACAAACAAACAAATTGCCAGTTGCATTATGTGCTGGTGCTTTCTTTCCCCCCTATGCAGTCATTGATACAAACTAAATGCCTGTGAATGCACAGTCCTAGCTGTAAAAGGTACAATCAGGTCCCTGTTTAGCTGTTTTAGTCTGTTTAAAATTTCCCTTGTGTATATGAGGTTCTTAATCACTTTCCACAAGTATTCCTGAGGATTAAACTTGAACACCTCAATGGTCACACAAAGTGAACACAAAAGGAGCTGAAGATGGCCAGCACAAATTAATGTCTTAGTTCAAGCCAATGCTGGTCTTCATCATAGTTTGTCATATCTGCCCAGCTCTAGTTGTGATGTCTCTTCAAAATTCCTGGCTGGACTCAACGTAAGTCCAGTAACTGGATTTTCTCCATATCCTTCTTTTGGGTTTGAGCAGTAATTTCATATTTGTCTGATTACTGTGTTGCACCTTATGCACATCTCTGGCTGCACTACACACACCCACCAATAACAGAAAAAGAACAAAATAATTTTGAATCCTCTTCTTTGCCTGCTTCTGCAATGTTGCTGCTCTGGGCAGTACACCTGATCTGCCAGTCTGTGCTGACAGACCTCTATGCTGCTTTGTGTGGCATTGTCAGTGGGGCCTGATCCCATCTGGCTAGTGCAGTGTTTTGATCTCTGTGCTCTGAATGCACATGTTGATTTTGTTCACAATGGTGCGCTGCCCTCTTCTAGCTCTGACTGAATCTGTTTTGCTTTCCTATGCTTTTCATTTATCCGTTTGTCTGCCTCTTGTGAAAATGCACTCACTGAACTCTTGCTGGCAATACTGCACTGTGCCATTCCCATTTCTTAGCCAATTGAAAGTGGCGTTTAGAAATCTTGCTGCTGCAGTGCTCTGTTATCAGCATCATCTCCCTACATGCTTCATTTTTAAAGGCTGGACACTGTAGAGTGCTGCAAAATATGTGTGAACGTCATCTTCCCTTCACTGTGCACCAGCTGTGGAGGTGGACTTCTTTAAGATGCTACTTATAATGCAGAAACCTACAAATTGTTACCATTCACAACTCTGTGCTTCTGCAGCCTTCACTTGTTACCCCGGAATTTGACATTCCTGTGTGTACCCCAGAATGTGACAGTATTGCAGTCGGCCATTTTGAATGTTCAGCCACTGCCTGCTGAAAACCAACTACCACATAGTGAGGAATAATCTTAGGCCTTTGAGAGACAAGGTCAGACTGCTGTGTACTTGAAGTTTGCTAATCACAATGGGAGGATGGAATAGAAAGTTATGGAAGAGAGTGAGTGAATAGTGACCTTGGTTTTAGGTGCCCCTGACGTATTATTGTTTTGGCTAGACATACTAGAAAACTTTTGAGATAATGAGCATTTTGTTGATATTAGGAGAATTGGTGACCGAGTAGAGGTGGTTATGCTGACCCACTAGGAGTCACTTTACATTATATGATTTTTTTTTAGAGTTAGTTATAAAAGATTGGGTAACAGTAAATAGCCGAGAGCAGTCCAAGGTAACTTTTCTTCAGGCACAGAGCTGATATCTAAACTCCCTATCAGGTGGACAGAAAGAAGGCCCCGGGAAGCCAGGCTGGTGATTACTCAAAACCATCTCAGACTGTGGGTAACTATATCTGGGATGTCCTAAACCTATTTTGTGTGTGTGTGTGTGCGCTCGTGCACTTAATATTTAATAAATAGTAGTTTTAGGTAAGAGCACTCTTGCTTGTATCAATCATTTATCAGCTGAAAGCACTGTGTTCCCATTGATTTATTCCTGACACTGCCTGGAGAGAAACAGTTAAGTTACCACTGCTTTGGGTTCTGAAAACCCCAGGTAACATGCTACCCTACCCATTGTCATTCTCATTTTACATAGCTTTTTCTGGAGCTAAACATGACTAAATAGGTCCACGAAATACAAATATGCCACATACTTTCAACCATGAAAGCTACTTTGTACAACTCTGATGTAAGGGAACATTAGAGTCTCAATACAGAGTAATCTTCCAGTCAGATAAGGACAGCACAGTGGCGCTGAGGAAAAGGGGGCATGATTAGGGTTACCATACGTCCGGATTTTCCCGGACATGTCCGGCTTTTGGGGGCTCAAATCCCCGTCCGGGGGGAAATCCCCCAAAGCCGGGCATGTCCGGGAAAATCGGGAGGCTCGGCCGGGGCCTCTTTGTGCGGGGCCGGGAGCATGGTGCCCGGCCGGGAGCCGGGCCGGGGGCCAGGCCGGGCCAGGGTCGCAGTGCCGGGCCGGGCCCACGGGGCCGGGCCCGCGGGGCTGGGAGCCGGGAGCCGGGGTCGGGGAGCCGGGAGCCGGGCCGGGGTCGGGGAGCGGGGAGCCGGGCCGCGGGGCTGGGAGCCGGGAGCCGGGCCGCGGGGCTGGGAGCCGGGCCGGGGTCGGGGAGCCGGGCCCGCGGGGCTGGGAGCCGGGCCGGGGTCGGGGAGCCGGGCCCGCGGGGCTGGGAGCCGGGCCGGGGTCGGGGTCGGGGAGCTGGGCCCGCGGGGCTGGGAGCCGGGAGCCGGGCCGGGGTCGGGGAGCCGGGGGCCGGGGTCGGGGAGCCGGGAGCCGGGAGCCGGGCCGCGGGGCTGGGAGCCGGGAGCCGGGCCGCGGGGCTGGGAGCCGGGAGCCGGGCCGGGGTCGGGGAGCCGGGAGCCGGGCCGCGGGGCTGGGAGCCGGGGGGTGCGCCGGGGGTGGTCGGCCAGGGCCTGAGCCGACCCAGGCTGGAGCCGCCGGGGGCCAGCCTGGGCCGCGCCGCGCCTCCTTCTCCCTCCCCCGCCCCTTACCTTACCTTACCTTACCTTACCTTACCTGCTTCAGGCTTCAAGCAGGGGAGGGGGCGGAGACTTTGGGAGGGGGCGGAGTTGGGGCGTGGGCGGGGCTGGGGGCGGGGCCGGCCCCCCGGGAGTGTCCTCCATTAGGAGGCACAAAATATGGTAACCCTAGGCATGATTGAGACCTTGTCTACACTACCGCGATAAGTCGACCTAAGTTATGCTACTTCAGTTACATGAATAATGTAACTGGAGTCAACGTAGCTTAGGTCGACTTACCCCAGTGTCTACACCGTGCTGCATCGAGGGGAGATGCTCTCCCGTCAACTTACCTTACTCTTCTCGTTCTGTGAGAGTACCGGAGTCAACCAGAGTGTGGTCTGCGGTCAATTTAGTGGGTCTTCACTAGACCCAGTAAATCAACACCCGCTCCATTGATTGCAAAGCGCCAATCTACCGGTAAGTGTAGACATGGCCTGAGGTATCGCTATGACCCAGTGATCCTCAGGGATCAGTTCCTTGGGGCCATAGACACTGAGCGGAAGAACAGCATTGAGACTTCGCTAGTTTATGCTAGGTATCAGGCTGGCAGCTAGATGGCATCAGGATTGGGAGGGAGGAAAAAGGACACCACCAAATGTCACCTGACCAGACAAGGGAATCTGGTTCACAGTCGATCTGAGTATTGGCCTTGCCACTAATTTCCCATTTTTGACAAAGTTATTGAATTGTTTACCCTGATTCTGCATCGTTGGGTAAGTCAGAGAGGTGTATAACTTCCATGTTATCTTCTAAAATACTAATACAGCAAAGATGCCAACAGTTACTCTTTCTGTGCTTCTCATTGCACTAATGTGCTATGTAAAGTTTTAGCACGGCGTTTTAGAGCCAAGAATCCTCATCCAGTGATCAGTGGTCATAGCTGGGAAAAATATGATTTTAGATTAGAAGTAAAATGCTAATATATCATTATTTCCAAGTTTGCCAATACTTACTCTTTTTTTAATTCACCAATTCACTTATTATTCTGTGGAAAATGTTAGTGTCAAAATTCAGCTAATGTAACCTAATCAGCATCCTCTTGGCTTTTAAACTGATTTAGGATTTATTCCTGAATGATCTAAAATAGCTTCCCCCCCGCCCATATCCTAAGATATAAAAATGTAAGGGTTTTGTTTTATGCAAACTCACCTTAAGCTGATAGAAAAGAGGCAGCCATGACCTTCAATTGTGTAAGGAAGTCTACAGTACTATAATTTTCTACTCATAGCCAGGTTTTCATCACTTGTTATGTCAAATAAACCTTCAATGTATATATTAGAATGTGGCATCACAGCTACGTATCTGACACTCCATGTTACCCTTACGAACATAAGAGTTACCATACCAGATTACAATTTATAGTTCATCCAGTCCAATATCCTGACTCTGACACAACCAGTACCAGATTATTCACAGGAAGGCGCAGAGCTCCAATAATTGACATTCAGGTAATAACATGACAATGGGATGGCAGCATATTCCTAGTCCCAAGCAGTTAATGGTTTATATCCTGAAATTTTAGAGTTGATATCCTTAGTCCAGTTCTGTTCCTGCTAGTGTAACTATGGAGGTTATATTTGGATTGATTATATATATATATATAAAATATATAAATAATTGTGTGTGTGTGTGTGTGTATATATATATATATATAAATCTAATTTAGTCTAATCTTTTTTGGAATCCTACTAAACTCTTGGTCTCAATGCTATCTTGCAGCCATGCGTTCCACAGGTTACTTTTTATACAACACCTTATTTTTTCCTTTTATCAAAAAAGTATTCCCTGTATTTAATGTCATTGGCTACCCCCTTCTTTTTGTGGTCTGAGAGTGGAGCATTCATATAAAAAGGTAATTTCACACCATTTTATATACTTTCATCACTTACTCTTTTGTCTCCTCTTTAAACTAAATACTTCTAATCTTTTAAATCTCTTCTCACATGGAAGTGTTCTAATGACACTAGTTGATTTGGTTGCCCTTCTCTGTTACCATTTCTGTTTCTGCTGTAGCCTTTCGTGAGTTGTGGTAACCAAAACTGAAATACGAAAGCAGCTGTGCAGCTGATGAAAAAATGAAGGTAACTCCATTTGACCTCGTGAAGCCAAATTGAGGATCTGACCCAGTATTTTGAGAGTGCTGTTGATTAAATAATGGCATTGCAATCTCTTCAATACGATTTTCTGTTTTTGAATGATCTGTCATCTTGTTTGCGTTTTTTACTTTTGCTGTATGTTGAGCTGAAGTCTCTGTCGGGGTGTCCACAGTGACTTGGATTTTTTTCCCTGCCTGTTTACAGTTAATTTAGAATCTTTCAGTGCATTTGAATAGTTCAAATTGTTCATTATCTTACACAATGAATGTAATCGTATTCATCATGTTGCTGTATCAACTTGTATTTGTTAGGTCCTTCTGAAATTCCACAAAAATCTTCTTTAATCTTGACTAACTTAAAAAATTGTCATCTACAAATGTTGCTCTCTCTCTGCTTCCAGAGCATTAACATTAAAAAGTCTTGCTTGTTACAAGCACCTGAGCTCATGTTGAAAATTGACCATTTATTCCTACTATTTGTTTCCTAGCACTTAACTTTACTTCTCACTGAGTAACTACTTAGGTTCCTTAACAGCTTATTGTTAGAGACTTTATCGGAGCCTTTTTGAAAGTTCAAATACATTATATTTATTGGTTCTCATTTTGGTCTGAATGACATTTCTGTTTCTTTGTGCTCAAACATTCATTTACTAAATTGTTAATTCTGCTGAAATTGTTATGGATTAAGTTCCCTTGTTATAGACCCTGTTTTACATTTTAATGTGGTCTTAAGATCATCTGTGAAGGAAGTACGGCACTCTGAAACATAAATAAAGTTTCATTAAAAGTTTTCTAAAGCTTTAAATACTGTGCATTTCAGCTTGTCAACAGAACACCAAGGTCATCTCATTTAAATTGCCTCTGGTAACAGGACCAAGACCCTCAAAAACCCAAAGGCCTTGAATTAACCTAATATATACACTAGTTTAATTTGTATTTCATGATTATTTCACCAAGCTAGTTAATTTTATTGTCATAAATTTTCTCTTTGTTGCTTCACCCCTTTCCAGTCTTCATTGGCTGAGAACCAGAAGCAAAGTAAACCAACAAAATGCATTAGAAACCTGCCAAGCAATTGGTTTCCCTGGAAACTGTAAGCACAAGAAAAATATCCAATGGTCAGTAGCTCTTCTCTCATTACCTTTAGGTTTTGGTGCTTTAATGATTCGAGGTTCAATTATAAGCTATAGTACATACATAAAAATATATATGGTAGTGAAGTGCACCATTTAGCAGTAAAAGTTATTTTTCAGAAATACTGGCTTACACAGCCCAGAAGACTACCAGAGATCTGTGCAACCATTGTTGATATTTTTCAAAAGTATGTGTATATATTTGTTCCTACGGTTGCTCTTTTTCATTAGAACGTATATCAGGGCACATGCTGTAACCAGGGCCGGATTAACTCTCCTGTGGGCCCAGGGCTATTAAATTTTGTGGGGCCCCTGGGGGTTTGGAGTGGGGGAGTGGGCTCAGGGAAGGGGATTGAGGAGCGGGTACAGCTCCAGCTCAGGGGGTGGGCTCTGGGGTGGGGCCAGGGATGGGACGGGGGTTGAGGTGCAGTAGGAGGTTCAGAGTGCGGTCTCTAGGTGGGAGTTTGGGTGCATGAGGGGGCTCAGGGTTGGGACGGAGGTTGGGGTGCAGGAGGGAGTGCAGGGTGCAGGCTCTGGCTGGGAGGCGCTTACCTCGGGCGGCTCCTGGTCTGCGGCACAGCAGGGCTAAGGCAGGATGCCTGCCTGCCCTGACTCTGCACTGCTCTGCTCCCCGAGGTGGCTGGCATGTCCGGCCCCTAGGCAGAGGGGTCAGGCTGTTCTGCACAGTGCACGCTGCCGCTGTCCCCACAGCTCCCATTGGCTGCAGTATCCGACCAATGGAAGCTGCGGAGCTGGGGGCGGGGGCAGCAAGCAGAGATTCTCTGAATACCTCTCACCTATGGGCTGCAGGGACACACTGGTGAGCCGGCGCTCGCAGCTCCAGCGCTGGTGGGGGGTGTTGAGGCTTGGGGATGGTGTCTGGCCTGCGGTGCGGAGACTTTGCCGTGGGCCAGATGAAAAGAAGCAGCGGTCCGCATCCTGCCCGTGGGCCCCCTTAGCCTGAGGCCCTGGGCTGCAGCCCCTAAAGTCCCTGTATTAATCCAGCCCTGGCTATAACATCTAAGTAGTAATTTTTCTAGCTTTTTTTTTTCCAGGTCATCAGAGCTCGTAATTTCAGTGACCTTTCAACCAAAGGTTTGACCTTTATAAGATGAACTATTCACAACTTCCATTTTATTTGGGTGTATTCCTCCCATCCACTCTGTGGGCATGTATTGCCTTTCTGGTCGTTTCTAAGTCCAGCAGATAGAGTCTGTGTTTTCAGCTATGGAATTCCAAAAGACTGAGAAAAGAAGCTTTCAGAAAATGTGCTTCATTTCTGGTTCCTCCTGGTCTCTTTCTTTGCTTTTTTCATACAGCTTTGTGTTTACATATTTAAAGAACTACATCTTCAAAATTCAGTTACTCATGGAGCTGAATTTTTAAAAAGAATTTTAAATGCTGGCTTATTCACACAATTAGGCTCTGATCCTGTAAGATACTGACTCCATCAGAAGATAAGCATCTAGCATCAACCAGGAGATCTTCAGTACTTCACAAGACTAATTTCTTATTGCTAAGAAAGAAACTTCTCACTGAGATACAAATAAAATGGAGTCCAATCCTGCCACCCCTTATTGTGTGAAAAGTGCTTATTCACGTAAACAATCCCAGTGATTTCCTGGGACTGCTCGTATGACTTAAGGTTCATGGGATAAAGCCCATTGGACATAAGGAATACTGAAGAGGATATTTAGTATCTGTTGTCCCACAGCAGCAGCATAAAAGTTATTTTTTATTGAGGGGAAATTATGATGTGTCCAGTTTTTGTTCATTTTTTTTCTTGAGCTAGGTCAGACCACAGTTCAGTGCACTGAACGTTATCTGGATTCTGGGAGTAAAATTTGCACAAGGAACTTGGTTTCAGAGTCTAGCCCCTTGTTGGACATATGTGCAAAATTAAATCACTGACGTTGTCACACAGTTTGACACAATTAACCTTATTTGCTCAGGTGAAGTTGTCTGTTTCTTTCTGGTGACACCCCTGCAACTTTGAGGTAACGGCTGGATTTTTCCAGTAGTTTGTCCTGTTCTCCTAGTAAAAAATTGTAGCTCTGCAAGGCTCAGCAGAGAAGCTAAGATGGAGTCTGAGCTGAAAAGAGTGCTGCTTCTAGTCTACGCGCCCTACAGCACTTTGCCTCTAGATGCAGGCTCCAGATAACATTTATTTCTATAGTGGAATCCTAAGCAAACACTTTCCTGACCAGAATCCAAATTGTTGTTAAAGTGTCATGTGTTCAGCTTTCTGTGCCTTTCTTTGCTGCAGCTTCATTTTCAATATTTCTGAATTTTACCTCTTCTAGCAGTGGTGGCATTTGACTAATAGTTTTAACTAAAAGAACCAGCCTGTCTACTAATTGTACAAGTCTGTGCTCCTGGTTTGCTTCCTCTAGCAACTTCATACCAGATGCTTTCAGTAAAGATATTGTAGTTAACATCAGGTGAATAGAATACAAAAACATATTTTAAAACAAATCTTTGAGTTATCTCAGAGGCATCTTGTACCAGCACTTAAAAGAAAACAGTCCTTGGAGTAGTATATAAACCAAGCATTTGTAAGTTGAAAGGTTTGAAACCGTTTAACTCTCATTTCAGTAATATTTTGAGGGTATCACTAGCATATATTTTCTATTTTAATATATTAAAGTAGTGCCATTATTGTCACTGTATAAAAGAACCATCTAAAAATGTGGCCAGCTATTGTTAATTTATTCAGGGGTGATTGCCAAAGGCACAAAGAGGAGTAAGGTGCCCATCTTCCATTAACTTTCAATGAGGCCTTTGAAACATCCCCTGCTAGATTGATTATAACTCCTCAAATACTGGTGTTTGGAGACATTAACTAGATTGAACAGCAGGATTTTGAGGGTAATTGTGTTCTTACTATCTGTAATGCACCTAGCACACTTTTGGAACTATATAAATAATATGTAAGGACTCCCCTGGTGGGGTAAAGGGAGACCCTGTGGTGTCAACAGGGAATGGTAGTATTCCTTTGACAGCAGAAAATTGCTTTTGTTTATTACAAGAAGCTTATTTTCTCTCAATAAATGACTATTTATAAAAAAAAAAAAAATGGCCTCCTCCTAGGTGCCCCCTCATGGCAGGCCTGCAAGTGGCAGCTTTCCTCAGCCCTCTTGGATCCTAGTAAGTTCAATACAAGCATGTCCTCAAGTCCATCACGGTTCATTAACAAAACACATTACAAAAGTTCACAACCACAAAATCCCACAATGTACTCCATATCACCCCGTGCATGTGGTCTTTAAAACTGCTTCCTTCTCACTGCTCTTGTGTCTTTCATCACACCTGGAATCCAACAGTTCTCCTTTGTCCCTCTGCTGGGACAGCCATCCCAGCTCTTCCTTCTGGAACACAACCCCACTCTACCCAATAGGAACTCTCACAGCCATTCTTCTGGGAGTCTCTCATGGTTCCTCTCCTGGCCCTTGGCTCTGGCTCTCCGGCTTAGAGCCAGCAGGTAAGTCCCTCTGCCACTCCTCCGTCCTTCAGCCTTCTCCAGCCCTGGCTCTTTGGTTTGGGAATGCCAGCCAGCAAACCCCTTGCTGCTCTCCTGCCTTCAGCTCTCTCCCAGGAACCGCTCTTCCTGACTGAGCCAATCTGCTCTGACCCACTGGCAGCTCCTTCTACCAGGCCTCTTATAGGTCCCCAGGTGCTGCCCCACCAACTTACTTAGTCCAACTGGGTGCATCTGGACTGGAACAGAAGAGCTGAGTGCTGTTTGTAGCCACAAATCAAGTGTATCTTAATTTTGGTTTATACCCACAATTGCTTGTAGGGAGAAAATTGGAGGCCATTTTTTAAAGAAAGAGCCCCAAATCCATTATATATTTATATGTAATAGTACTGCCCTCCGTCATGCGCACAAATTCTGTTGATGATAATGTGATTTGCACCTCACAACAAAACTGGTACTGAAGACCATTGTGGAGGAAGATGGACTAGTTGACTAAGACCACAGGTCTTAGACTTAGGAGACCCAGGATGTATGTCTTGCTCTGACCCTGACCTACTGTGAGACTTTGGGTAGCTCACTTCTCTATTCCTCTGTTATCCCTATTTTCTGTCTTGTTTACATAGATTGTAATCTAGCTGCAACAGGGGTTGTCTTAATATGTGTTTTTGCAGTGCCCAGCATGATGCGGCACTGACTTGATCAAGATTGGTAAATGCTACCATCCTGCAGCTAATTATCATGGTAAAAAGGGGTTTTCCTTGGTAAATCACGTGTTAAATATATAATCTCAAATGTAATGCAGTTGCTAGCAATAAAGGAGTGTAAGGTAAAAATAAGGAGGAGTTTGTCTTTGGTCTGAATTTTCTTGTCTTTATTATTTCATTCCAGAGTCTTTTTCCATATAAATGTAATTATTTGTGGTTTAATGCACTGTACTATATTTATAGTGACTGTATAGTATTTATACATGAATACTTTTGCACAGAAGAAATTGAAATGAGACATCATGACGTTTAAGAGAAATCTCTGTCTTTGACCACTCGATGTGGTTTGGCCTCAGGTGCAGCCCGGAGCCAAATAAAGCTACATCCCTTATAAGTAGGTTAAACCCATGGTAAACACATAGCTGGGAGGCTTTTTTTTTTTTTTAACCATAAGGAGGATGAAGCTTTTAAAGTATTTTTTCCTCACATCAAGATGAGATTGTATTGCATTGTCTTCAGACGAGAGATGGGAAGGAGAGAGCGAAGAAACTGCCAGCCAGCCAGAAATCGGAGATTTTATTTTGTTTGCTTGATATATTGTACTAGCATAAACTATATGCTCATTTGGCTTTAGAAGGAGAGGATTTTCCATAACATTATTTAGCAATGCAGTATTTGAAAAGAACAGTATGAAATTCTCCTTCTCCATATTTCCCATATGCTACTCTCCACTTCCATGAGCAGAGAAAGTGGCTCTTGGGGACTGGAAAGCACAGAAGGGAGACTCGTGGTGTATAAAGATGCTTCAACATCTAAGGGGTTTCTGCCTATCTTATGTTGAGCTGGATGGGGCTATGAAAGGAAAGGGGAAGCTGGTGCAAAGGAGGCTCACAGTAGAGGAAGGATATGCCCTGTCTCCTCCCAGCTGGCTGAAGCTGGAAAGGTCCTGGGTGGCTTGTATCCATTAGTTCAAGTTGATTTGTTCTGGTTTTGCATTTTGTTTTTGGAAACAAAGCCAGCCACAAGGAAAGAAATGGGAAGTAATGCATAGCTTGTGCTTTTATTTTTCCTTCCTCAGATGATGAGTCTGCCAACCAGCTAACAGTCAGCTCCATGGTGTGTTTTCCTTTACCTCATGATCTCCTGGAACATCAGTTATGGCCTGTCATGTTGGGAGAGGGTAAAGGTGCATAGAGATGGCTAACAGAACCATCCTTCTATAAGCCCACAGGCATTCTTATAGCAGTTCCCTCTCACTAGACGAACCCCTCACCCTGAGAAAGGGCAGTGGCCAATAGAACCACAGCTTCAGCAGAAATAGGGTTGCCTTGGTCCTGGAGGCAGAGAAGAGGCACAGGGTCACCATAATCTGCCAAGTTTGGGGGGATTTGACCACTTCTGAGTTCTGTGGTTCACTAGGTGAAGCACTGCTTTTCAGCCAGACCATTGGTCAGAAAGTGAGAATCCAACATGGGATAATTTGCCCTATAATTTGTTGTAACCAGATATTTTCCCAGTAATCCTGATTTTAAAAGGTAAAGTAAAAATGCACACATGTAGGTAGGAGTTTTATAGAACTAAGATTTCTCAACTTGTGCTATTTCATTCTTCCATCTTTTTGAAACTGGTTAAAATAAAACTGAGAAGCAGATAAAATCATTCAATTTCTAGTGTGTGTGTGTGTGTGGACATATTTACAAAATGCTGTCCATCAAATACAATCAAACCAAACTTTGTGGTTTATTTTGTTGGTGAGTTATGTACTTTGGGCAAGAGGCTGCTGTCATTTAAACTGGCAAAAAAGTAGACTAACTTCATTGACACCATTGACTTCAACTGAATGTATTCAGTTTAGCACTGGTAGAGGTGAGGACAGTTACATATGTAAATTGATGTGATTCATGAAGAAAAATGTTAGGAAATGTGTTCTCTGTGAAATCATTTCTTGTAAGCATGAAATATTCTGTTTTTTTAAAAATATGCTCAGCATATTAACAAGAATTGTTTGAAAAGAGCTTGCTAGGATTGGAATCCAAACAGGTAATATTAAATTAGGAGAATTTCTGTAAAACCACATTAGGTAACCATTATTAACCATTAATTTTAAAATAGATGAATTCATAGATACTGGAATCATGCACTGATAATTTAATGTAAATGTATTAGGCTTGCTAGTAATACACTGCCAGAGACTGTTTCATGCATCTGAAAGAACCCATGGACAAACCAATAGTACTAACGTAGTTTCAGACAGTATCTTAGTTGGCAAATATACATCGTATGCTACAGAATTTGAAAAGATAAAAAACATTTTATAAAATGTTCTCCTTATGCTTCTATTGTAATTTTACTTTATTGCTGGTGATTTCTATTTTTGACTAGCTAATGGGAATGTATTTTTTCTCTGTATTGCTATTACCTCTTCCTGCTACTTTCCAGGTCACTAATTTTTCTGCTTAGAGTTCATTCTGCTTTAGACCGATATGCTGTCTTTTTTAATGAGGTTATTTCTGGGTTATTAGCCTTCCTGTTATATGATACCTTATGTGAAAGACCTAATTGATGTAAATCAAACATAGCTTGCAGAAAAAAATCAAAATGATCTTTCAGATATTTTGTAGGTTCGTGTGTATCCCAGGAATTTTGTGTTTAAAGCTACTTTTTAGACAAGAGGGTTATATGTGGCTAATAACACAAATAAATCTTTTTTATTCATACATTAGCAGGTTCAAAGAAGTGGAAATTGAAGAAATGCATTGGCATTTTGGTTTGCTGAATAAGCTTTAGATAGAAATTAGAATGAAAAGTATTTAGTGGGAGGGGTTTAATTGTACAGTTCAATAACCTCAGCAACATTTTTTTATTAAAGCGTTCTTACATAAGCCGTTAAGCTTTAGGTTAATTTTTACTGATATTTTCTGGTCATATTTAATACATGAAGATTTAAAATACAACTAAGAATAGGCTATACCTTGTTAACTTTTTTAAATGAATCATATTATACTGTCTGTTTAGAATTATTTTTATTGAAGACCATGCAGCCAAAAGGATCATGTTATTATGTTATATATATATAATATATAATGTTTTTTTCAAATAATTTTGCTTCTGGCTAACAGTAGTGTCAAAAGGAATTGTGTGACTTTCATGCATACATTTTAATTATAGAAGAAAGTAAAATGTGATTTGTTCTTTATTACAAAGGTTTCTGCCTTTTACTGTCTGACCTTATTTACTTAAACTGAAGTATCCCCTCAAACAGATAAGAGAATAAATCTTTCTTTCTTTCTTTGTTCCTGTCTTTCTTTCTTTTCTTTCTTTCTGTGTATACACACACACAGGGACATTCATGCATTAATAAATAATACACACACTGATGTACTATCGTTTCATGAGCAAATACCTGGCACAGAACATCCCCAGTTCACTAAATTCTAGTTAAGCAATACTCTAGTTAGCTGAGGTTTGAGTATGTCCTGCCAACTGTCCAGAGTTAGCTGACTTCCCCCAATGCCAGTGTTATATAATATGTATATAATGGTAGTGCTTGCAAGGCTCAACCAGGTTGAAGTTCCATTTTACTAGGTGCTATACAATTGTATAGTAAAAGACAGTTCCTACACCAAAGAACTCTGTGGCTTTTCAACCTAGTAGGACAATTTTCACTATATTCTGGCACAGAACTAGCTTGCCTTGGTCAGGTTGACCTCCTGTGTAAAACAGGCCATGGAATTTCCCAGAGATAATTCCTAGAGCAGAACTTTCAGGAAAACATCTGATCTTGATTTAAAAATTGCCTGTGATGGATTATCCACCATAACTCTTAATAAATAGTTCCGATGGTTAATTACTCTTACTGTTAAAAACATATACCTTATTTCTGATCTGAGTTGTCTAGCTTCAACTTCTAGACTTTGCCTTATTTTATAGCTTTCTCTGTTAGACTGAAGAGCCCATTATCAAATATTTTTTCTCCATGTAGATGCTTTTAGATTGTAATCAAATCACCCCTTTATATTCTCTTTGTTAAGCTAAATAGATTGAGCTCCTTGAGTCTTTCACTATAAGGCATTTTTTTCTAATCCTTTAATCATTCTTGTGGCTCTTCTCTGAACCCTGTCCAAGTTATTTAACATCCTTCTTGAATTGTGGACTCCAGAACTAGAAACACTATTCTAGTAGTGGTGGCACCAGTGCCAAATACAGAGATGAAATAACCTCTACACCTACTTGAGATTGCTCTGCTTATGCACCCCAGGATTGCATTAGCCTTTTTGGCCATAGCATCGTCCTGGGAGCTCATGTTCAGCTGATTATCCACCACAAACCCCACAACTTTTTCAGAGTCACCGCTTCCCAGGGTAGCATTTCCCATCCAATAAGTAATATCACTCTGTATCAGTGACTTGTCCTCTACCTATTTACCACTATCTCAATTTTTATGTTCTCTGCAAACTTTGAAATCTGTCAGCTGGGGTTGAATGATATTTTTAATCATTAAACATGTTGTGTGTCTTCCCAAGAACATTGGATAATGTGAGTTGTGCTGTGCAAGCCTAGCTACGAATATCGTAGAATATGGGAGTGACTGTGCTAATTCTTGTGATTAGCTTCTGAGCCTTCTTGGAGTCCGCTAAATATGTGCAGGAGCCTGACCAGGCTCAGACTAAGCTGAGTGCTCTGGCAATTAATATGAAAGTATTTGTCTGCAGACAATATATTTCCAGACAAACCTGCCAGCTGAGATTCTCATTAAACATTAGTGAATAAAATATCAGGGAGCAATGTCTTCCTCCAGAATCACTGGATGTGCAAAGATACAATACAGAAAATTTCATCAGTCTAAGGAGCAATTTAATATTTTTCTCATTGCTAGTGTCTACAGAGGAAGCACTTCAAGTCTACGCAAAGAAGTTTCTCCAACTGGAATATTTTATGAATATTGCAGATTCATAGTGTTTGTACATTGAAGGAAAGAGAATATAAAGAGATTTGGGATCATTTTGGGAGATTCTGTAACCCCAGAAATATTTTACTTGTGAGAAAGCAATTTGATTTTTATTTGCAAGATTTATTATAAACCATTTGAGGCACGTATCACTGGAAAGCTCAAAGATCAGGTGTGAGAGTTTTGGAACTACTGTACTTTTATGATTCTTAAATGGAAAACAAAATGGCCAAGTGAGATGCAGATAGCTGTGAGAAGTGTATTTAATTTTATCCTGAGCCAAGAGATTTGTAGAAGCAGTAAAATTCAGATTCTGTACCTAAGGGATGAACTGAATAACTAGTCAATGTGGCACTTTAAGAAAGAAAACTAAAAATACAGGAAATCAAAATACCAGTTAAAATAGGAATAAAGGATTTGCTGACTGGTAGAATTTCCTTTGTACTAAATGGAATGATGTGAGGACACAAACAAAGAAGTTGTCAAACACTTGGTCAAATATTCTACAAATGTGACAGAAAACATCATTCTTATGAAAAATATGTGTGATGGGGTGTATACCCCCACACTGGGGACCTCTGGAGCTTAGTGCATGAGCCTCTACTGCATGAGCTAAAAGCCAGCTGGCTGTTAGCTAAGGCTGTAGAGCAGGTTTGTTTTATCTCTCTCTTTAAGTGGTCTCAGTGCCACTAGATGAGACAGAACACCACACCCAGGAGGTGTGTGGGTTACAATGGCATGTGGTTATTGGACTGTTGTTTTTCAGGATTCTCTGTTACCCCAAAAGGGGTGTGATTGAATGTGACCTGGCTGGTAGGCTGAGTCACAAGAAGAAGCAAACATCTACAGGGCCAGCGTGACTCTTGGCAGGGGGCATCAGAGGATGAAAGCCTACTACACCCCAACATGACGGTGTCCACTGGCTGGTGAATCACTCTTCTACTATATGTTATGCAAGTAAAGCAAAGAGTGTTTGGTTCTTGGAGAATTGCAAGGCAGTCAAAGATGTCACTTAGTAGGTACAGCAGGAACAGAGCAGATTGAATTAAAATTTCTAAAATGGCTAGATATTAATAGTGAAGTTGTATCCTTCAAGCTGGATGCCAATGCACAATGCCATGAGGTTACAATACAAAAATCTAAAGCAAACCATGTTTTATAATTAGGTAATAAAATACCTCTATGGAGCAAATAGCTCATACATTGTTTTTAAAAAAACACCGTAACTAAATAACTTTCCAGATCATAAATACAGATGTGCCCCTGCCAGGGTTAGATGTCTGTGGCAAATGCCACTGTGTCATATACAGGGAGCATAGGCATCGTAAAGGAGAACTGATAGACATCTTCCAAGGGTTAGGTTACCTTGAAGGAGAAATGCCATATTACAAATGAGTAATACCACTGATATATCCATCAAGAAAAAATCCATTTTCCTGCTTAGATAAAATAAAATCTGATCTTGATAATATGGAAAAGCTGGGAGTTATTGAAAAGGTACAACAGCCTGCAGACTGGGTTAATTCTGTGGTTGTAATTGAAAATCCAAATAAAGTACATATATGCATTGATCCATGCATTTAAATAAACCCATAAAACATTAATGTTATTCAATAAAAATTATTGAAGAAATGGCAACTAAGTTCTAAGAAGCAAAAATATTCTCAGTGGTACATGTAGGACATGCATTTTGGCAAGTAAAGTTAGATGAATCAAGTTCTAAGCTAATGACTTTTAATACACCATTTGGACATTATAAATTTAAGTGAATGCCTTTTGGCATTAGTTCCGCTCTTGTGGTATTTCAAAAAGTCATTGCACAGATCATGGGATTGCAAGGTGCTGAAGTTATAATGGTTGGTGATTTAATTTGAACTAGGGACCTCAAAGAACACAATGAACCACTGAGGTAAGTTTTGCAAAGAGAAAGGGACACTTAGAATTTAAGAATAAATAAGTGGCCTACATTTTTTAATATTGGATGTAAATTGAGCAAACATGGCTTAATTAGTGGGCCAGATAAAATAAAAGCAGTAGCTAAATTCCCCCTCCACCAATCTATAGAGGTTTATGGTGATGAAAATCTATTTGGAATTATTCAATACAAATATATCTAGGATCAGTACTTTCTTCAGGAAATAGTTGGAAAATGCTATTGCATGGCATTGGAAACATGGATTTAAACATGTATTTTGAGTAGTTAATAACACTCATCAATCAGCATTTAAATAATGGCATATAAGTATTGTAGCAGTGTTGGTCCCTTTTTATATACATATAGACACTCTAATTTGCTTACATTTCTCAACCAAACGTTTTTCAAAATGAAAAAATTGAATTTTTTGTTTAAAAAAAAAAAAAAGTCTAACTGGGATTGTGATGGGGTACCTGCCCCATACTGGACTTTAAGGGGTTCATAGAGCCCTTGGGAGGCTGTGCAGGAGGCAGCCGATCAGAGAGGGGCTACAAGGAGCAACCAATCAGGGCCAGGCTGGCCCATATAAGAAGGGCTGCAGAGCAGCTTCAGTCACTCCCTGGAGCTTGAGGAGGGAGGAGGACTGACTACCTTGCAGGCTGAAGGCAGCAAGCACCCTGGGCAGAGCAGTGCTGCAGGCAGAAACCCAGGAAGTTAAAGGCAGCTCCTGGTGGGCTGCAGGGATTTGCAGGCGGAGGCCCTGAACCAAGGCAAGAGGGTGCCGGGGCCATGGGGATGTGGCCCAGGGAGATCTACACAGAAGTCGACGGAGATGCAGCAAGTGGCGGCCATCTACAGGGTTCCTGGCTGGCACCTGCAGTAGTGGGTTGGCCTGGGTCTCCCCCTCACCCCCACTAGCCCCTGAGGAAATGGCTGGGCTGAGGGACTGTGATACTGTCCCCCGGAAGTGGGGGGAGTATAGAGTGCAGCACAGCCGGAAGGCTGTGTCACGAAGAGGATGCCGCAGTCCTGGAAGTGACATGGGTCCCCGGAGCCGCAGTGATGGTAGCAAGATGCCACCAGAAGGGGGCACACCAGCTAGCAGAGCTGATACCCAGGACATCCAGCTGGGGATGCTACAGTGGTGAGTCGCACCCCGTCACATGTGGTGGAGAATGTGGGCATTCGGTTGCCCCTGAGGGAAGGGGACTGAGTGAGAGACTTAGAGACTGCTTGACAGCTATCCCTGATGGAAGGGGAGTTTGAAAGACTATTTCAGGGACACTTGAGGGTAAAGAGACTATGGAGCTGCTGTATACAGAGGCCTTTTTGGCGGAAGGCAGGTGTACCTTCCCAAGCTGGACTTCAGAGTTGCCGCTTCCACTGAAGGGTTGGTATCAACCAAGGGGGATTGATTGCCTTGGTGAGGCAGATCTTGGAGAACCAGCAGCAACAGTGGGAGGTACAGAGATATTTGCAGGAATGCCTGAGGCAATCATTGGAAGAGCAGCTATATTTGCTCAAAACCCTCCAGAAGGTGATTAGGGGCCAGAGAGCCTGGGACAAGAAGCCAGGTCCGAGTGTCAGGCCAGAAGCCCGCACAGGGCATTGTTATGCCTGTGGGCAGAGGAGACACTTCAAGAGAGGGTGCCCCATTGTGAAAAGAAGAAGTCTATCCCCAAGGGAAAGAGAGCAGGGAAATCCCAAGGTCCCCGACCTGGGGAACCAGGGTGTGTGAAGAGGCAGCGGCCCTCACAGACAGAGCAGGAGCCCAAGGAAGGGCAGCATCCCGACGGGGGATGAGAAAGGGGATCCGAGCCAGGAGAAGGGCAGGGGAGACAGAAAGGACCAGAAAGGGGAGCCAGATACCCAGAGGAGGTGACCAAGCTGTTGGAGAAGGCCCAAGGGACTGAATAGGAGAGAAAGGAGAAATGGGAAAGAAGGAAGAGTCCCTTAGACACGCATTGGCTAACAGAGCTGATCCCTGGGACATCCATCGGGGGCACTGCAGTGGTGAATTGCACCCCGTCACAGGGATGTTTCAATAATTTCAAAACTGCTTTCAAAAAATTTTTTTTACGGAAAAATATGTTCAAACTGACCCTTTCCCAAAAGCAGTGTTCGTTTAAACAAATTGGCATTTTATGACAAAAAATCATTTTGTTGAAAAATGTTGACCCTCCCTTGCCATCTGCTGTAGTCTTTGGGACAACATTTTAGTTGCTTCGTATCTGTTCAGAGTACTGCTCCTAGGAGTGTCATTACTGACACTGCAATGTGTCTGCTCTTTCATGGACAGTACTTCCTGGAGTTATATCATTGCATGAGGCTGTGAAACATTATGGATCCAGGTCACATAGGTAAATGAATTATAAAACTGGCCACTCATGTAAGTGTTATACCTTATTTACAGATGGGCAAACTTGGGAGCAGAAGGGAAAGGCAAATCCCAAGAAGGAAATCCCCAAGAAAGAGCAGAGAAGGCTCTGAACCCAGTAGAATCACGCACAGCTTCTTGACAGTCTACGCAGTGAGCCCATTGGGGAGCTTGGGAAAGGAGCTGAGGACTAGCAGGTGAGACTGAAACTATACAGATCCATCAGCCAAACAGCCCTTCTTGTGATGGAGTTTAAAGTTACTTACTGCTTAGATTTTAGTGTGCCTCTGATGTTCTTCCTTCACCTATCACCCCAGGCATGTCTCCTCCAATCTCGCATTGGGCTGTACTTTTGTGAAGATAACTGGAGTAATGTTTTTTTTTTTTTTTAAGTCCCTCTCCAATGCCTGCAGCTGGTTGCTGCTGAGAGTGGTGAAGTAGTGTTGCTGCTGCTGCTTCCAACAGGCCCTCCAAAGAGTCCATGCCCATGTGCCAGTCTGTGCTGTCCTAGCCTTTGTCATTCCATAGGACCAGCAGCAGCATGTCCTGGGTGAGATATCCCCCTTGTTGGCAGTTATAGAGGTAGTGCAGTGCCACTGTGCCTTCAGGTGTCCTCAACAGCTCCTCTGTGATGATGTCCTCCAGAGCCTTCTCTTCACTGGGTCCCCGCAAGCTAATGTAAAGTGAAAGAAGTTCTGTCTCCTTTATAAGAGCCTTTGAAGGTAACTCCCTTCTCTTCATGTGCCAATATATTTATGCCTATTTCTGTAACTTTCACTCCATGCATCTGAAGAAGTGGGTTTTTTACCCACGAAAGCTTATGCCCAAATAAATCTGTTAGTCTTTAAGGTGCCACCAGACTCCTCGTTGTTTTTTTGGCACACAGAGTTCGCTAGCTACACCACCCACAGAACACCTCTACACTAGGGGCTTTGGAGGTTGGGGCAGTAAAAGGGTGTTATGTCAGCCTACATTGCCTGGGAACCCCCCATGCATGGGATGAAATTCAGCTCGGAAATGTGCCTGGGTACCTGCAGTGATGGTGTAAAGGGGCTGGATCACAGCTCAGAACTGGGGGCAGAATCTTTCAGCTCTACATCACTGGTTCAAATCCAGACCAGGTTTGAATAGCAGCAAAAAGTGTCAAATTCTTCAAATTTCACTAGGAAGCATGTTTTTAAATTCATATGGTAACTCTGCAGCAGCCAGTTTTAACTGCTGTGTGCATACCTTTCATAGCCTGTACTCTTCTATACATTTAGTATATTGTAGAATCCCATTAAGGTCTTCACACTGTCAAATAATTGCCATTACTGCTGAATGACTTAAGATGACCAATGTAAAGCATCTGGAACACACTTCCATCACAATTTCCTGTCATAAGACATCTGGATGGCAGAACGTCTCTCACAAGTAATGACTGGCCTATTGAGCCAGCAGGATGGATATATATATCCAAATTCATTCACAAGATGGTATGTATTGATGACAGTTAACGTGAAAACAAAGTCTCGGAAGGCAAGTATTGGTTGCACGCATGCAAAAGGTTTAACTGAAAGCAAATAATGATTTCTTCTTATCCCTTCCTTTTTAGTATTGGTTTTGCTTACTGGTGCTATTAAATTAATAATTTGCATTCAGTTAATATCAGATTTGGGTCTGTAGAACTTATGGGTCTAACAGTATAGATTTATGTGCCGTGCATATGTATAAGCTATTTGGTATTGTTTTTGTTTCTGGGTTTTTTTCCCCTCTTTACACTACTTAAATTTTAACTGAAAGCCAGCAAATGTAGGACTTCATTGATTTTTTCTTCTGCTTTAACAATTTTATAAATTGACTTCCACAGTCATTTTCATTATTAAGTAGGATGGAAAGGCAAATTTCCTCAGAATCCTTTCTTGACTTTACAGGCCCAAAGAACACGTTACATGCTTTGAAATAAGGGACAATGATCATTACAGCTAGTTCTGCTATGGGTTGGGTTTGAGAAGGTAGGAAATTCACAGCAACCAGTGGCATCAGAGGCATCAATCCTGATTTTTCTGAAGGGTGCAAAATTGGCCAAATGCCACCCATAAAAGGAAGCATCAGGTGAATGCATACCACTTCCTTTTCCTCCCTCCTGTATATGTTACTGGTATCATGGTTAGTGTGGAGTTCCTGTATTGTGTTTCCTTGAATAGGGTTATGATTTGCATCTTCCTAGGTACTCATGGGGACTGCAGTTTGCCAGGTTACTTGGGTACTTTTGTTTTGGACTTTGAAGCAAAGACATGAACCTTGCAATGTGCAAACACAGGTATTGAGATTCAATTAATTTATGGTATGCCTTTTCATAGGATCGACAATTCAAATAGGTTGCCCTGGCAACAAAGTTTAGTCCAATATATGTATTGGGATAGATTTGTGGGGGGGCGGGGAAGGGGAGGGGGGGAGAGAGGTGGAGGGGTGAGCCTCCTGACCCTACTGGGAGTCAAAATGCAGTCCCTGCAAATTCGGTATCAATCCGCTTTCCTTGTATATCTGCAGAATCATCCAAGCTGGTGCTGCTTCCCATCCCATCTCCCTGGCAGTCTACACGTCTACAGGTCTTGGAATTGTGCAGGTGCAGTAAGTCTTCTGGTTTAAGTAGGCCACCTTTCTCCCTTTCACTGCTGACAGGAAAGTTTGTCGTTAGGTGTTTTAAGTTGTGGCCACTTGGTCAGAATTGACTGCTTCTGTCTAGCCTTGCTGACCCCTTGCCATTCACAAAGATATTTATCTTCAAGTTAGGGCTCATTGACATGCTTTATAAAATATGAGGTTATATAAAGCATTCCTGATGTAATGTTTTGGGCAATGTCTCTGGTCTGTGGAATGCGATAAGCAATACTGGTGTTTTTCTTTGGGGACAGGAAGAGTGTATGTTGCTTACCAAATTTATTGAACAGTTTTAGTATTTGCTATTTCAGGCGTATGAACTGGCTGGCATGTACTGCTGGTACTATATTGTAATTTAATGAAAACTTAATAAACCTTTAAACCAGAGAAGTCTTTAAACTACTCAGAAAAAGCAGTTTAAACTGTGGTATCTGGCTGCCTATAAAAGATGAATAGTTATTACTATTCACCTGGGGACTATCTTCATTAATATATTTGGATGATTCCATCCAATTTTCTCATCTATGCTCTATATGGTATACTGCATGTACAGTCAAAGGTAGGAGTGGTGATGGGGGAAATAAAAAAGGAACATCTAACACAAAAAACGTTAGTATGATACAAACATTGATGGTATTAGCAGTTTTTTATTCGGCTGTATTAACATCGTGTGAATATTCCTCTTTCTCAGCTGGCAATGATGAAATGCTGTAGAGATGAGTTCCTGACTTTTTTATATACTATTCACTATTACAGTACAATGCTTGTTCTTTAGTTAAATGAATGTATAAAGGGTTAAAATCACAGAGCACTTTCACAAAAAGACTTTTGAAATGTTTTTCCACCTCTGTTAAATTTGGCCTTTCTTTAATTTCTTGAGCACAATAGCTCAGAGAGCTTGTAATGGTGTGAGGTCAAGCACAGTGGATAATTAACAAAAAATCTTTTAGTAGTAGGTGAGAGAGAGCACCTGTCTACATCTACCTTTCTGCTTATTTTTTATTTTGGGTTACTTGAAACTCTGGTGGGTACTGTATTTCAATACATCTGTAATTCAGAACTTCTACCAGTTTATCACTTCTATCTTACAAGGTAAGATAAGACTTTTATATTGTCAGGAATGAAGAAACACCACTGAAAAATTATTACATCTAGATTTTTGTTGTATTATATTAGAAATGTTTTTGGTACACTAAAAATGAATTCTTAATAAGACACAGACTAATGGGAAGGCACTAGTAACAGTAGAAATGCACCAGTATGATTTAGTGAGGACTGTTTCTTCGTCATTTTTAATGCAAAACTCCTGCACCTTTCTGAAATATTTCCTGGGAACAAAAGAATGAAGCAAATGGAAATGGAAGACCCTTAAAAGATCAGGCTCTAAAGTACAGAATCTTAGATTTTTAAAAATCTCAAAAAATTCCATGAAACAAAGTCATATTATTTGCAATGAAATGTTTTCTTTGTAAATAGTTTAGCTGTCTGCTTCTGGTTTTAAAAATAAAATAAACAGGAAAGATACAATTGTTATTACAAGTCACAATCTCTGTCACAATCTCTTCCATAATTCAAGCTAACCAAATCAAATAAGCAGAACTTAATTTGTAATGAAAGAGGTGCTGGGGCTCAAGCAATTTTTTTACTTTCATAACTGATGCAGCAAGCCCGCAGGTGCCAGGGCTATGAACTGCCAAGACTAGAGGTACCGGGGCTCAGCCGTGGCAAGTCCTGGCACAAATTAAGCACTGTAAATAAATCAGTGTTGCACTGTGATCTTGATTTTCAGTGGCAGCAGAAATGATCAAAAGGTGCAAAAAAGCCCTGGTGATTACCAGACTGAGGAACTTTGCAAATGTTTACATTCTCCTTAAATTACATCCATTATATCTGAATAGGTTTGAAATTTCTTATAATACATTCTTCCCATCAATAGATTTGAAAAATAAATATCCAAGCCACACTTGGAAAATCTTGCAGACCATAGTAGACACACGGGTTTACTTTAACTTTACTTATGCATAAGTGTTGTTGAAAGTGGGTGTTGTATAATACATTACAAGTTGACAAAGAGTGGAAGAAAAGGAAGTATAATTATCCCATTTTTACAGATGGGAAACCAGGGTACAATATACAGAGGGTTAAATGACTTGTTAATATCACAAAAGAAGTCTGTGACCGCTAAGAACTGAACCCTGATGGGCAAGTCCAATATTTAAACACAAAACCAACCTTCCTCCTTAGGTCCATCCATAAATGGCGGAAGCCACAAAATATTGGTGTCCATGTAGAAGCAAATAAATATTTGGTGTAGAAGCAAATAAATATTTTTATTAAGGTTAGAAATTTAACACCTGTGCAAATGTGATTACTTAATTTGGTTGATATTTTGCTAATCCTCTCTTCATCGGTGACATTTCTTGTACTATATTGCCCTGTATGCCCACGAACAGCAAATAATTCTTTGTTGTTTATATAGACTCTACCTACCTGTTCTCTAGAGTGGAATATTTTTAGCAAAAGTGCTACCTATGAGCACTTTTATTTTCCCCTTTTCTTCTTTTTCAGCTTCTATAGAATTCTTATGTAATTAATTAAACACACAGATGACCAATTTACATTGTGTTCCCGAAGATAAGTGTTCAGAATTTACACTAACTACAGTTCAACTGTTCTGAGTATTCTTGAACTCCTTTTCTTCCCTTTTATGTTTTCTGGTAGGAAACATTATTTTTTGTGGCTAACCTCTCTTTCTAAGAAAATTAATATGTATTTTGCATTTTCAAAAAGATTTAATTAAAAATTAGATTTACACCGAAGAGAATTCCCGGGAACCTGGATTCCTCCTCGGTTGTACGCTGTTTACGTGGTTTTTCAGAATGCTGCAGTAAATCTGCATCATATTCTGCATCATGCAACCTGCAGAGATCTCATCAGAAAGTAAATTCCCCATCCAGTCTTGTCCAGATTAGTTTGGTTTATAAATTGATTCAGAATGTGAATTTCCTTCTCTGTAGTGGTCCTTCATTAAAAACCATCTTTATATCACGATAAAATGTTTTTTAGAAAACAAAATACTTCATTTCATTAATCTGTTTAGCAATACCAATATAATGAGCCATAATATTGATTTTTTTAACTTAGGATTTAAAATCTCTACTTCTTTCCACAGAATTAAATGTTTCAAACTGATACTCAACCTCTTTACAGTCACATCTTTAATTTAGTTGTTATAATTAGGCATTAACTGGTGTCAGTGGTATAGCCAGTAACAGGCCATTCTGTTCTGCTTGTCTTGATTATCACAGTTTAGATGTAAAGTAAATTAGAATGAAAGACTATACAGTCCAATTACAGATAAAAGTAGCAAACTGCACTGGTGTAATTAGATGCCAGTACTATTTTTCCTAGATTTTGTATCTCTGAGGGCATTTCTCGTAACTACTTTGCTGAAGCCAATGTTTAAAGATTTTATAGATGGTATGTGTCTTTGTGGCATCATCTTTTCTCTTTAAACTTTAAGTGCCTGAGTTACGCATGTGCATCCCTTCATTCCTTGTAAATCTCCTATTGTCCAGTCACCCCGGAAGCAAGGCAGGAGGCAACAGATGTGGTTTAATTAGGGTGCAACTTTATTTACTTAAAATATGTGGGAATACCCAGCAATAAATTGTATACTATAGGTCATCATGATTTCCTTAATCCTTTCCACCTCCTTACACTTGTAATAGGTTTAAGAGGGCTAGAAAAGGAGGCGGGGTTGGCTCTTTGCTGAACCAGATGTAGGAGTCTCAACCCCCCTTTCTCAGCTCCCTGAAGGGATGCTTTTGTTTAAAACCTTTCTACATAATCCCCAACCTGGTCCCAGCTATCTCATTGAGGGGATTAAGGGGGCTAGAAAAGGAGGGAGGTCAATTCTCTGCTGTATCAGACGTAGGAGCCAAAAACCCCACTTCCTCAGTTTCCTTAAGAGATGCTTTCCTTTACATCCTATTCTGATCCATTTTATCTGATGACAGTATCCCTTACATACTGAGTACCTGCATTGAATATCTACCATGAGTTTTACTTATTGAATTGTGATGTTAGAACCTAACCTTCCTGTCCCACCCCACTGAGTCCCATATGTGTTGTGGGGAATGCTGTAGCAAAACCCCCCACCCTGCCTCAGCCAGTTTAGGATGAAGAAAAAATTTCTTCCAGGCCCCAAAAGAAAAAGGGCAAACAGTGTAATGCCCACAGTGGATCATGGAGGGACCTAGAGCTTTCCCCAATTCTATGGGTGTATGGGTAGGTGGGTGCTGACAGTCCAATTGAGGTCAAAGAGGGCCTCTCCGGGACTGCATGGGTTATTAATACCCCCCTATACACTTCTTCCAGTGAGCTGGAAGGGCATTGCTTTCCCCTGACCATGTCCAGCTGTTTTCTGCTCCTCCTCACTCCATACAGGTAGTGTTTCCTCCTTCCTCTACCTCTGTCCCCAGTTGCCAGGGAAAGTCCTTAAAGGGGCAACAACCCTTTTTTCTAGCCAGCCAGGAAACGACACCATACATCAGACTCAAGGTTCCCAAACTTTTCTTATTGCTGACCCCCTTCCAGATGTACCAGCTGCCCTCATACCCCTACCCTCCTCATCACTGGTACTGTGTGTTCTTCTTAATGCTACCTGTCTTTAGCCATCTGTCCAAATTTCACTGTTACATACAGTTACAATGTGACATATTCAACCACAAAAACATCCTGACTAAGTTCTGAGGTCAGTTAGACTGGACAGTTGCTGGGCAACTGAACCCGCACTGTACTGTGATTGGAGGTGAGGACTCAGTGTATCTGTGTTCTGATTAGTACATCTTGAAGTAAATTAACTACTGTATTTTATATAACAAATTCCAACAGTATTAAAGCTTTGTCTGAGTAGCCTAATATGAAAATACAATAAATAAAATAATTAATACATAAAATCTACCATTACACAATTTCTTCTGTGATCCCTCCAGAGATGTTTTGCATATCTCTAGGGGTTCACATACCACAGTTTGGGAACTCCTGCCATACATAAAGTTGCAGGAGCCCATTCAGGACTATATGATGCGTTGTTTCCATCCTTTAAATAGGTAGACATTAATCAGGAAATGAGGATGGGTTTTTAATACACATTTTACTAAACCTTTTCATTCAAAGTGATGGGGAGAGATAATATTACAATATCTTTTCTCTTTTGCATTTTCAAAATATAAAAATGACCATGTGAGTGTTGTGATAGCTCTTCTACCAACATGGCTGCTTCCTTGTCTCACTGGAGTACAATTCTCTACTGTAAGGCAGAGTCTTTGCTGCCACTCATTGCAGGTCACAAGGGACAGAGGACTGCAGCACCAGGAATTACCCACTGGGGACGTATTCTAGAAGGGTTTCACTGTATTATTATTAATTATTTGTATTACAATAGTTCCTAGAGGCTCCAGGAACTATTGGAGTTCCGTTGTGCTAGGTACTATAGATGGTCCCTGTTTCAAAGAGTTTATAGTTTAATAAGACAAAGGTCAGTGGGGAAACAAAGGGACAAGTGGTGAAGGGACTTGCTGAAGGTCGCACAAAAAGTCAATGATAGAGCTGGGAGTAGAACCCAGGTGTCCTAATAACCAGACAAGCTCCTAATTCCTTTAAATGTTACAGACAATAAAAAAGAACCCTGGTATTTACCAAGATAGTAGCCATGCATGTGACATTATTAATACTTTTATTGATAAAGGCAATAGGGATATTTATAAATTGTTCTAGGGCAGTTTATAAATGCAATGAAATATTGTATACCCAGGAAAATGTGGAATATGAACTGGCTTTAGGCAGTTGAGATGTAATGAATATGCCCTTTAGGTATATATATAACTTTAAAGAAATCATTGGCTTCAACAGAGCTGGTCAAAAATATGCTAGAACTGTTTTCCATTAAAAAATGCAGTTAAGTTAAAATCTAAATATTTTATGGGAACTTTTCTATTTAAACAAAAGCAGTAATCTGTGTAGCCTTAACTTGTTGTCATTATAAAAACCTGAAAATAAAGGTTAGTTAATGTAATATAAATTATATGAATTTGGGGATATCTCAGAAAACCCATTCAAACAGTGAAAGGGAAAAGACCAACCTCCCATTGTTAGAAAAAAATTCACATGCTCAAGTGGGAGGTATCGGCATGTTTTCTACTCACATTGATCACAGTGATACAAAGGACTTCTTTTTGAGTTTTCAAAATACAGTAAAACAGTTGTCAGATCAGACATGTTTCAGCAGGCTTCCTTCCTCCTCACTGCAGATGAATATTTTGGATATTCAGTGATAGTTGTCACGTCATATTACCTGATTCTACTGTTATCACACACAGGCTTGTGGTGCTCACCAGTATGATAGCTAGCCACTACTGTAGTATTCTCGGTAGTACATAGGAATCCTGCCCTGCTGCTGAACACGGGAGAGGCTCCGTCAAAGCAGTGCAAATGTACAATTCATTGCTGGCACAACCTTTTTCAAGAACTGTTTCTGAGGATGTTTTGGCACACCGCTTTTGCAACAAAATTGTCCCATGGAACTATATTGCAAAATGCCATTCAGTTACTTATAGCATTCTACTTACAGCAGGTATGCAAGTTCATGTGGGAAAACATTCATATATTGAGCTGCCTCATTTTTTAATGCCCTTACTATGACTGTGCACACAAATGGCCAGGTAGTCATACAGTTCATTGAATACATGTACAAAGAGCCACATAGCACACACAGTAGCTATACTGGGCACACGTTATGGTCTCACCGTAGGAAAAATGTAGTTAAGGTTGCATCAAGATTTTCTGTTTTACAAGAGCGTCTGTACCTCAGCATCCCCACCTTTTTTCCGAACCCTTTTTTTGGGTAAACATACCATGAGGAATTTGAACCAAATTTCATCCAGTAGTTAATCTGTGCATGGAGTAATCTGCAATGTGTTCTTATGGTTGTATTGTGTTGTGGGGTTTTTTGTTTGTTGTTTTTTAAGGAAATTTGGGAAAAATGGAACACTGGAAAAGCCTGTTTTTTTTCCTCTCCTCTCACAGTGCACATTTGCTGTCCCCTGCTACTGCCTGAGCACTAAGATTGTGACATCAGAGATAATCAGCCACCCATCACTCCCTCCCTCCAGTGCACATGCACACTTGGAGAGAGTAACAATTGCCCTAGTTGTCATGGCAACAGCTGCCTTTGATAATTGATTTACCTCAGACTCCCAGCACATTGTAACAAAAAAGGGTCCCTGAAGGGAACTGTAATGAAAGCAGACAGGGTTTGGAAAAGGCCCTGCTGGTCTCTTTTGGGCTTGTACTGAGGTAAGTTACATTGCATCTTTTCAGAGCGTAATTGTTGAGTTGTTTATGGTAACATGAAAATAAGATATAAAGCTCCAGCTCTTTTTCATGTACATTGTTTATATGGCTTTCTGAATATTTACCTTTTTAAAAAGTCAAGTACTCTTGAGTTAGGAATTGCCAGAATGAACTTTGTCCATGCAACCCTAATTTAGCCCCCACTGCACATGCATTATGATACAACCTTTAATCACATGCAGGAATGACTACCTGTGAAAACTTTGGAGTAAGTAACTTGCTCAGCATTCTATAGGAACTCGATGACAGACACAGGATAGAATCCAAGTCTCCAGGGTAACATTCAACTGCCTTTGCCATAAGATTATTCTTTCTCTTCCTACAGTCCCCTGCCTCAGCAACTTCTTCAACAAATGAGGCTGCGGTTCTACTGACAACAGCCTCCTTCCACACACGACCCTGATTCATCCCTAGAGCAGATCCATCCTGTGCACTGAATGAAATAATAAGGGATCATGTAATTTAAAAACTATATCATAATGCATGTTTAAAGCGGGGAGGCAAATTAAGGTAGGATGGGCATTATTCATTCTGGCATTTCCTAACTTAAGAGTGCTTGACTTTACACACTTTTTTAGTCTTTCTTTGTATTTTCTAATTTTGTTTTATTGTTTAGTTTCCTATGAGAGCGACCTTTAATATTAATTTTTTTGTTTGTGAGTTTATATATAGTGTCATAGGTATTCTTATTACTCTGCAGACATGTAACAATAATGCATAATAATTTTATTTATGTAGTGTATTATAATTACAAAGGGCTTTACAAACATATTCACTCACTGCTATATGGTAGGTGTGAAAGCATTATTGTCCCTGTTTCACACAGGGAGAAACTGGAGTAGTCTATTTAATAAGATGAGGAAAATATCCTTGCCCCAAGATGCTTAGCATCAATATGGCTAGATTCTTCACCACCTCCACTTAGCTTTTACCCAAGATGCACTGATGCACCCTTAGCCAGAACCTGAAGCTGCTGTTCACAAACAGAAACAGAGAGAATTTAAAATATTGCTGCCTATCCTCTCCCTGGCGTGAATGCCTCCTTCAAGTTGTCTGCTCCCAAGGATACAGGGGGTACAATTTTCGTACACACCCTTTTCCCACTGGCCTGAATTTGGTCTGTTATTTCTGAATGTACAGTGACCATGGAAAATATCATCTTGACAACTGGAAACTGAAGTCTCTTCTCAACAGAGCAAATTCAGGATAGGAACATTAGTGCAAGATTCCCCATTCTTTCTTCTTAACAACTTTGCTAATCTCTAGAAGAACCACCTCTAGGCAGCAAGGGGCAGCTCAGTCTCCATAACTACCAGTCTCTAATACTGCCACCAATGGCATTAATGGTTTCAGTAGTTTTTGTTACATGAACACCCTCCAGTAGGTGCTGGATTGGAACATATTAATTTCACCTAGGGTACAAAGATCAATCAGAATCTGGAAAAGAAATAAAAAATAAGGTGCTTACTCATATGAGTGTTTCTCTCTATTCACTCTATTTGAATACCATTTTAATGTAATAATGAGGTGGAAAAGACTCATGTTGCTTGATTCTCTGGGGTTAGGTTAATTGGTAATTTATACCAAAATGATGATAAGAAAACATTTAGTAAGTTTCCATTTTTCAAAGCAATGTGAAAACTTCCTTTTCACAGTAAATGTACAGTAAATTATATATGTTGATTTTAAGGAGATTCAGTTTTACTTGATTAATTTGCTAGAGATCGTTTAAGGTGTAAGCAAGGCATATATTTTCCTGTGAAACCAAATTGCTCCGACCCTTTGCTAATTTTACCTACAATTAGTTTGGTGTAATTATCACAGCACACAATTCAGTCTGCTTCCACAAAAATTATTGTTCCTGGGGTCATAAAACTCTTTAAAAATTGCTTAATGAACAACTGAGCCATGGGTATGTCTTAGAAGATGAGAATTGCTATTAAATATGTAGTACATGAAGTTACAGTATGCGTACAGTATATACAACAAACTCGTATAAAATAATGCTTTGAGGAAATACTTCAATATAGAAAAATAATATGTGGTCATGTAATTAAAGACTATGTCATAACACGTATGCATAATGGGGCTGAATTAAGGTTATGCTGGCAACCTCAATTCTGGGATTTCCTAATTTTTGATTGCTTACTTTTGCAACCTAAATATTCTTTTAACATAGATTTTTTCTTTTGCATGTAATTATAGGTGAAATTAGTTGTTCCACCTATATATAAGATTGCATGACACTTCCTGTGTTTTCAGTTGCTTATAACTTTGCTTAACCCTTCAGACTGAAATTTCCCATCTTGGGTATCTGCTTCAGACTGAATTGTTTTGGAAACTTTTAGCTAAAATGGTTTCAGGTCAAATCTTCCAAAGTGTGTGTATCAATTTGCCATCCACAAAATTTTGTGCCTGACTTTCTCTCTCCCTTGTCTGAAAAGAGAAAATAACTGAAACTTTACCTGACTTCCTTACAAGCCTATCCAGTGGCCCTGATTCCCTCTATTTATTTAGAGATTTGGTCCAAGAAAAAAATCCAGATGTTTGCAATATACCTGTGCTCTTGTTAAGATGCCTCCAAAATCTTGTTTGTGCTGTATAAATCCATAAAGTTGGCTATTTTGTTCTTTTCCCCCTAACAGTTAAATGGGTTTTCTGCACCTGGTCCCACAGTGTTGACCTAACAAAGAGTAGAAATATTAAGAGGGTTATCCTTCATAGCCCAGGACAGCTGCAAGAACAAGAGCACCCTATTCCACTGGACCTTCTCTCAGAGAAAGAGATGCAGAAAAGACTGCCATCTGTAACTCATATGTGCAGCTTAGTAGCTATGCCGGAAGGGAAGGCACTTGTCGTCTTGAGCGCCTAAGTCCTGCACAATGTATGGAAGCCCCTCCCCTAGCATGGCTTGGAAGCTGTGATGAAGGGGATAGATAGAAATAGAAAAAGGAATATTTTATAGATGTATAGTTTTCCCTCCCCAGGCAAAAATCCATTTTTTATCAGGATGGGTGCACCTTATGTTAAAGGAACTTAGTGTTGTTAAATGGAATCCATCCTTCAGGGACAGCAGAATTTTTGGTGGTTAGAGCTATAACTAGATCTGTATTGACTCTTTCGCTACATAATTATGGCTATAGTGGAAAAACAGTTGCCAAGGAAGTCTGAAAATGATCTCCAGTGGGCTAATCCACAGAGAGCTTTGTCTACATGTGATCTGACAGTAAACACAGTCAACATGTATTTTATATTATACCCCTAGAATTAGGGGTAAACAGATTGTAGCTGCTCCATTAGCAGCAGCAACCTTTTCTGTAGCACTTTTCTATATACATCATTTTCTATAGCACTTATCACCATGTTGTCAAGGCACTGATGGGTAAAGTCCTCCTCTCCCTCAACAACCCCGTCTAACCTCCCTCCTATTCTTTTAATAGGTTCAGAGCTTGTCACCATTTCCTACCTCCAAGATACAGTAGGAAATGTGGATTTATGGCAACCAGACATGAACTTGTTGGCCAAAATATTACCTTCATCATATGTTTTCTCATCTGTGTCAGTGCTGCAAGGTACAGTAAGTGCTTTAGGGGTGGTATTTACAAATGTGCCTAGCATTGTCCTAATTCTGCACCCACTGAATTCAACTATAAAACTCCCATTGACCTCAGTGAGCACAGATGGGCCAACTGAGTGCTTTTGAAAAACTCACCCTTCATGCATTGCTACCTTTGTAGCTCTCAAGATCCTGTTTCACTGGCTGAAAGAATATCTCCATGAAGCACTACCTGGCATATGATCCCAGGCTCTCTAATAAAATGAGCAAATTACACGGTGGATTCTTTCCAACCAGTAATCTGCTAAACATGGAATTGTTTGCAACCTCCAGGATTCACTGGCACTGGCAGCTGTCTGTGATCATTCTGTCTATCAAACACACAATACATTTTGGTAAGATTGCTAAGACACGGAGATGTGTTATAAGGCTGCTATCATGAGTTAAAAAATAAATGATCATTCACATTTTGTGAAGCTGGCTGGTAAATTTGGAATAATGTCCTCTGTATCCTTTGCCCTTGAAACTAGAATCACTCTATCATAACTAAGTTTAGTAAAGAAATTCTGAATGATAATTTGTGACAAGTAATAGTCTTGACTAGGCTAGAGTTAGTCATAGAGGTAAAGACCAGAAGGAAACACCAGATCATGTAATCTGACCTCCTGTATAGCACAGACCACCAGCATCACCCAGACCCTACACACTAAACCCAACAACGAAAATTATCCCCTCTCAGCCTTCTTTCTGCTAGGCTAAACCAACCAAGCTCTTCTATGTGCCTTTTGTAAGATAGGCCTTCCATTCCCCTGATCACCCTAGTAGCTCTTCTCTGCACCTGGCTTAATTTTTAGCCTGGCTTCCATATGCGGAGCTGGCCCTCCCCTGTGATGGGAGTGTGGTCCATGGGCATGAGAACTAGCAGACTGTCCTTAGCGAGAGGTGCTAAGCAGGGCCACAATTCAAATGCCTTAATAGCTGAGATATAGGAGGTCTAAACAAATTATTTCGTGAAGCTGAAATGGTGACAGTGTGGTAATTTTAGGGTCAAATACCCAACTTCACATGGAGATGCAATACTGTGTTTATCATGGTCATCAAAGTTGTCAGCGATATAAATACATTGGTCTAACATTGCTTGTGGTTCTCTCTGACATGCTATTGGTAAAGATAAAGTGGTACTTTGTGACAAGCCTAGTTTAGTCTAACCTGTGACTCAAGCAAAACACACAGAAGTATTTGTGTGAGACCGTTTGATAATCTGTAACTCCATTGTTTTCTGTCTATTATAAAATTATATTACTTATATCACATTATAAGTAAGCATGTTGATATTAGTATATTTAATTCTTACCTCTCCCTCTCTCTCTCCCTCCCTCCCTCCCTCTGTGTAGCTCTCCCTTTGTAGTTTTCCAGGAGCCCTCAGAATAGTATTGAATATTTTGTTAATCTTGAGCAGTACAGGTCATTCATATAGATGTGGATAATAGTTAACTTTCGCTCAGATTTTTACCTTATGTAATATCCAGTATTGTTTTTGGTTAGGCGTGGTCAGTGATAAATAAAAAGATAATTTTAGGACACCGGAAAATTACTCTAAGCAGTTTGTCCCAGATCCTCAGCTGGCATAAATTGGCACTTCTCTACTATTTGTGAGCAATTGTATCTTTTCTACCTTCTATACTGAAGCCTGATTTTGAAGAATTGAGCTGTTCTCTATCAACCACAACTTTCCAGTATTGTCTCTCTGAAAGCTTTGTCTTGTAACTGAATATAGGCAAACAGAAGTTGCAGTTGAAGCCATGTAGAGGATTGTATTTTTAAAGACAGTCCAAAACTAGTCATTTTGGAAATAGATATAAGAAAGTATGAAGCATGTTTTACAATTACATAAACAAATATGCGACCGACTGTAGTCAAGTGCAGCATTAGTTTAATATTCACTGTGCTCTGCCTGCAATGCTGAAATCCTGCCCCAAAACTCTCACTGACTTCAGTGGCACCAGGATTTCACATTACAGTCTGGGACCTCTTGATTTTCCATCTCTAATTGTACAAGTTACATTCCCCTACAAAAATGACCTTCGTATCTGTTTATGTTTGATACCGTACACTAATGTCTACTGGAATTTACATAATCCAAATATTTAAATAGAGGTTTTAATATATTTTTTAAGTGAATGACATATTAGAAGTAGCTAAACTTTTTATCTTACGTTGGAATGTGAGTTTAATTTCAGTGTGCAACTGAGTAGTGTTCAATCATAGGGGTGAAAGGGATTATGTACATTATATAAATGCACATAAAGCTTAAGTAATAATGCAGTATTTGTTTATTATTCAGGCCTGTCGCATCTGTTTCTAACACCAGAAGGAATAAATGTCATAATATATTTTAAAGATACAGATGTGTGTGTGTGTGTGTGTGTGTGTGTGTGCACATATGGATGTAAACTAAAATATAACTATACATATGCATATGTACTGCATAGGCTTTCATACATATATAGTATACAATAAATGCCATGTTAATAAACTTAAAAGTAGTAAATAATAGAAACAGAAACAAGATAAAAAACAAAATGAAAAAATAATTAAAACAATAACTATTCCATTCATTCTGAACATATCACACAAGATTGCATTAGGAAACACAATAAAAATGTGCTTTTAATCTGATAGTAAAAAAACCCAATAAAATAAAAATGAAATCCATTAATGAAAATAATGGATCTTATCCAAACTGGTTAAACACTTAACATACATGATTTTTTTTCAGTTGGTGATATAGTAGTCTTAGTCACATACTGTGGTTGTTACAGTGCAATTAGTACCACTCATTGCATAGTGTTACCATGTTAAAAAATAAAAAAAGAGAATGGCTTCACAGATGAGACACTTTCCTTACCAAACTAATATTATAATGAGAGTATGCAAAATGTCATATTTAAAGCTGTGACATTGTTACTGGCAAGGGACCGAATATCACTCTTATTTGGTCTCGGTCAGTGGTTTGGTTGGTGGGGGTGGCTGAGTGGGGAGAAGAGAAACCATTTATCTGGCAGGCTGATTTAAAATAAATAAAATAAAAAGGTAACTCGGGGGGATGAAATGTATTCAATATCAGGGAGATTGATTAGTTGGTGCTGCTAATGTGATCACGCCACTCCAATGTACCTCATTTTGATGGACATCACTCACTTTACTCCTACAATTACCTGTGCACCTCTTCACTTTAATGGTTAAAAATTATTTACATCAGAATTAAAAGATTGTGAAATTGAGGTTATAAAAGAGTTGTTTGCAGTAATTAAATGAATCCCATATATTTTTAAGTGTTCTGCCTGAATGGTTTTTAATTGTTCCTCATTTGAGTTTTTTTGTCGCATGTTGTGTTCCGTATTTGGCAAATTGAGAGGTATAGCTATGATCACAAATAAGTATTAAATTGAACAGATATGGGATAAATTAATTTTTACATGACTATCACCTCCACATAATTGGCAGCTATATAAAAAATTAGAGCTGTGTGTGATAAATTGCAAAGCTAGATGATAAATGAACTTACACACCTTTGGCAGCTTTACCTGGTCTCTGCCCACTAATCCATCTTTCCTGAGACTTATTCTAATTATTCAAATCTTTGAGCAGCTTCAATTAAGTACAATATTTTAAAAATCAATTTCCCCACAAATGTTTCTTCCTATTTCCCCCAAATGTAGAAATACCCTGGCCTGAGGCCCATGATAGGCAAGTGTCAGTCCCGTGCAAAACGACAGGTTTTCTATACATTCATGTTATGACTGTCTGTTATTTGCCATCCCTGCAGTGCTAGAAATGAGAGCAACCTCACATTAGAAAGTGGCAGTTCCCAGCTTTACAGTACCGTGCAGGAGCCCTTTCCTCAGTCAATACATATATGATATTATATGCAACGAATGAGGCATCTTTGAGGTGATTGAGTCAGAGCTAAGTTTGTGTGTAGTGCAGCCTATCTTCCTTCTGAATACTGGTGAATCATTATTAAAATGTATTATGCAGGCATGAAATATGATTTCCAAAGATTCAGAACTGGGCCAAATCCCAACATGTTTTCACTGGAACTCTCAAAGCCTTTCTCTGTAAAGCCTTGCCAAATTTCAGCTTATAGTTCAACCATTGTAGCTATAGATGTGCAAAATACATTGCAAGCTATTTTGTACAATGAGTAAAAGAGTTTTTTTTTTTCTCTTTTCTTGCACTTAAAAATGGCTAAATTTTTGTATTCAAACTTTCCAGAACATTTCTCCTGGTAACAGCAATTAGACCTGTAAAATTTTGTCCCAGTAGGAGGAACTGTTAGAAAGTTATGAACAACTGAAAACCAGGGATTATAGTGAGAAATACTTCAACAACCTTAACTCTATCTGTTGCTGACAATCCAAATATAATATACAGGCTTGAGTGTATTTTTTGCATATTATGTACATTATGAATTACCATAGTGCAGTAAATTTTTCTTTTCAAAGGAGAAAGAAACCCCAAAGTGACCAGAATGTATGTTTATAGTATAATTTACACAACCTTTTCCCCTTATTTTGGGAAATGATTCCCTTTCATTTCTTGGCATACGTTAGATAGCGATGCCTGGGGAGGAAGGGGGCAGGAGAAATGCCTGTTTTGGCATGTCCCACCTGGCAAGTATAGATTTCTGTGTGAGTGAAGCTGGCTTCAGTAAATAGCACATGCAAAGCACTTACTTTTCATGCAAGTAAAGTTTATAAGAAGAAACTCCACAAAATGGGAGAGTAACTTTTAGGAAGGAAGCCTATGCCTTGCTTGGTGAATAGGTCCCCATGCTACCATAATAATGCACATTTCTACTAGGACAAACACTTATTTGTTCAAAGTGAATATTAACACTGTAATTTACTACCTAATTACAATTTTATAGTAATAACTGAAAATGTGGTATTAAAAAGCCTGGCATACACTGCTCCTCACTATTTGGCTGTTGTTAGTGGTATGGTATGTGACTTTGTCAATATACCAGCATTACAGTGGAGATTTCTTAGCAACATTAACCTTGCTGCAAAGTACTGTTCCATACTTTATTATTATTCAAAGTTTATTATTTTCTGTATTTTTAGAAAGGTTTTATTAAAGGGCCTGATCCGCCTCTCATTGAAGTTGATGAATAAATTCCCATTAACTTTAAAAGGAGCAGGATTAAGTCCTGTGAACCTCAGTACATATAGCGGATCTTGTTCGTGTAAAAGGCACAGTACTCAGTAGTCCTTGAGGCAGGCTTTATAACATTGCACCATTTTCTAAAAGGATGAGATATTCTCATAAGAATGATGCATCTGATAAAGTGGGCATTCACCCACGAAAGCTTATGCTCCAATACTTCTGTTAGTCTTAAAGGTGCCACAGGACCCTCTGTTGCTTTTTACAGATTCAGACTAACACGGCTATCCCTCTGTTACTTGTCTCATAAGATTGATTTCCTTATCAGCTAACTGTAAAGGATTTGTTTTCTTGAAGCTACAATTAAAAACAAAAGAAAAATTAATGCAACATTAATATTTAGAAATAAGATATTGATAAAATTTGCTTTCTTTATCATGAAAATATACAGCAAAAATGTCACGTTTTGTAATTTCTTTTGCAAAACAAACAAAAATGTGTTTTACTATTAATACTATTGATTTTATTTTTGGAACAGCTTTATTCCCCTTCTGGATTTTCTTTTTTTATCAAGTTACCTTAATCATAACTAACTTCAACTTCAAGGGATAGATTTTTCAAATGCTATAAACCCTGCTGGTCTCCATTTACCTGGAATTGATAGAAATTACTGTCATATTAAGTTATGTGAAACAGGGATTGTCAATAAAAAGTCAACATTTATTCTTATTTATTATACAGTGGCATTGAAGATAAGGAAATAACTGGGATACCTCAGATAGCATTGTGTGGTAACTGTGGGTAAATGATACGTTTTAATGATAACCATTCTAACTTATAATACCAAAAATCTGTTAGGTTGCATTAACATGATGTATTGACAAGTCACATTTCTACACACACATGCATCAAGATGTGTGTGTGTGTGTATGCGTGTGTGTGTCTGTCTGTCTGTCTAAAACTCATGATGTTGTGGGTCATGTATACCTTTGCTAGGGAGGAGAAATCACAACTGTGCTTTTCATGAGGTAACCTCCTCACTCACGAAGATAAAAATTATATCAGACCTAACCTGTCAATTATTCTCTCCATAATACAAAACACACTATTGAGAGATACACCAGTTATCTTGAATGTGTGAAAAGAGCTCAGTGATTGCTGAGTGGCAAAGCCCTTTTCCTCTGCTTTACGATAAATGCTGTAGCGACAGTCCATCATGTGTTCCGTTTACAGAAAATATTCAGTATATGTTCATGAGATTCAAATTGAAAATTCCCTGAGGCAGGGAGAATACATGTGATTTGTATGCACCTACCCTTAGCAATCTCTCCATTGGTCTCCCTGCTGAGGGAAGGGGAAAGAACGTAGGTATGACCATCATTCCTGACCTTCCTGTTGTCATTTATTCATTACAAGACAGAATGAAAAGATCCAGACTGCAGGATAGAAGAAAGCTAGTGGTGGCTGGGGAATGGATGCTATTTCATTGATTTTGGATGTTTTTATAAGTAAAAGAAATGGGTAACCATATAACTTTCTTTGGTTGTTATTAATTGATTGCATTTGCTTTACTGCATAATTTTGCTGGTGACATTTTTACTTGTATGTTTTTTTTCTATTCTGAATAGCAGTCCTTGGCTGTCTACTGGGGGCAGCTTATCTGTGTGTAGTGCACATGAGGATGTGTGCGTCTCCATTGATCCTAGCGCATCCTCTGTGCAGAGCATATTCCCTCGCACTGTAGTAAAGCAGCCTGAGGACTGCTCTAATTTACAATATTCTCATCCCCTTTGCCTGAGAGAAGGCAGGTGGGCCCAAGGTGAAGTGTACCATGTCAGCCCAAGGCATGAATGATTGCTCTCTTTTGGTCACTAGGTGCCTGCGTGTACGCAGTCCCTTGAACTTGTACCCCAGGGTCTCAACACCTACTTGGCCCCCAGGAGTTCCCAGCACCTCCTCCCCCAGAAGCTCCTTGACTCATAGGAACCCCAGCTCCATCTACCTCCAGGAGCTCCCTGCTCCCCAGGATCCTCTATACTCCAGAAGCCCCACCACACACCTGTCCCCAGCCAGCTTCACACTCAGACTCCTCACTGAGTTATGCCCCATGACACCCTGGAGCACCCCCATCACAGCAGCCAAGTTCTGTACAACAAGTGCTGTATCCCAACCCTGACACTGCTTGAGGCAGGGCATGTTGGCCATAAGTATAAATTTAGGGTTATATGCAAACTATCTGCTAAACCCAGGGTTGTGAGTTCAATCCTTGAGGGGGCCATTTAGGGATCTGGGGCAAAAATCTATCTGGGGATTGGTCCTGTTTTGAGCAGGGGGTTGGACTAGATGTTCTCCTGAGGTCCCTTCCATGATTCTATGATCTCATTAAATAATTTGAATAAAATGTTAGAGTGGCACAAAACTTCGGAGCTGTGTATAAGTATAAAAGCTAGTGTAAGGACACTGGAATAATTGTTGGAATGATATGCACCTGTACTTAGAAGTGAATGTGGATGTCACGCTAATCGTTTAACTTTTGCATTTTTATTTGTATTTGGTTAATAAGAGGTGTCTTTTTAAGTTTAGGGTGTGGTTGACTGAGTGGAAGGCCCTGTCTGTCTAAGCTTTCAAAAGGTCAGAACTTGGTTTAATAAACTTATCTTTCCAGAAAGCAAACTTCATTCTGCTTGTGGGGGACTGGATTGCTAATAAGCTGGAGAGCCTTTCACCTGTAGGTCACCAGTTTAGAGCCTGCTTGCTTTAGCTGGGATTAAAAATTGTTTCCATCTAATGAGAGGAGATGAGTGCCAGTTCCTCCTCCCACGTCACAACTCACTACTGTGCTTTGCAATAGATGGCATGCTCTTCAGGGCATGGGGTTTTCTTTTACTATGAGAGTGGCCACACTGCGAAATAACACTGGTGCTGCACAGAGTGATTGGATTAGCAGGCGAGTGATTGGGTTGTAGTTAACGAGTTGGGTTAACTCTAGCTGTACTCGTTGAGAAGCTAACCAACTTGAGTTAAAAGCACCACCACTCTTGAATTAAGGGTTTTTCTGTATGGACTGGACTCAAATTAGGGGCAAACTTGAGTTAATTTTGCAGTGAAGACAAGCCCTCTAGGCAGTGGGCTCCAATCTTGATTGGGTGCTCTAGTGCAAGCTCCAGCAGGGGGCCAACATTGTTTCATTCTCTATACATTTGTGGCAGTTGGCAACCCGGTAATTGTCACATGCACTTTGGAAGTTGGTAGGGAGAGTTCACAAATCAGAAGACCTCAAAAATATTATTAGATTTTTTTAAAAAAATCTATAATTTGGACTTATCACTTGATCATTTTGGGGAGGATCTGTGTAATGATTTGGGGGTTTTTTGGTTGGCAACAATGAACCTGTGCGGCTACAAACAGCCTCAGGGGGTTGATGCTCCAGCTGGGGATCAGTGTGACCCAACCTGACACTGCTTGAGGCTAGTCCAATTTTCTGTGCTATGCCAGCAGCAGGGAGCTTACATCGGGGTGATCCTTAAACGGAGAGTTCTAGATAGCTTTAGGAACAGATTCCATCAGCAGGATGGTTTAATGTAGCCACACTGCACTGGAGACTCTGGTCCTTTAAGCTTAATGTAGTGCAATAGCATACACATTTCAAGGCTCACCTTTTCTTTTATTTAATGTAAAAGGGCATCATATATTCTGAGTTTAATTGTTGGGTGGGTGTATAAGTTAAGATCTCACACAAGAATTAATTCCACAGTAGTGTATAATATGACTTTCTGTGCACTATTATTATTATTCTACAACAGTGCAGACATGCCTCAAGTGAGATTGGGGCCCCATTCAGGTAGGTACAACTCAGAGTAAAAGTGTCCCTGCCTTAAAGAGCTTACGCTCAAAACAGACAAGATATGGGAGAAAGGCAGTATTAACTTGACTCATGGTGGTCTCTGTCCAATGAATCTGTTTTCCCAGCTCAGTTGTTTAGTGACCACTGTCCACACCATACAAATGATTGTCAAATTAAGTAATAATAAGTATTCTCATTGACTAAGTCTGCAAACATGGCAGGAAGGAATGATCTATGGAGCATGAATAGTCCTCACCCCTAGATGTGGCCCTAGCAGTTCAGAGTTCAGGCATGTCCAGTATTATCACCTTTTGATTATTGTCCATTATATTGAATTTACTGTTTCATTATGTTTTAGTGATCTTAAAATATAAACACTTGAAGAAGCTACTTGAAACTCCTTTCTTGGTATATATGTCTGCATGTTTTATCTCATAATGTTGTTTCATAATTATGATCATTATTATTCACATATCGCCAACATAATCTACTAGGAGAAGAGCACAGGACTAGGAATGAGTAGATCTGGATTCTCTTCCTACCTCTACCGCTAACCTCACTATGACTTTCGGCAAGTCACATTAACATCTCTGTGCCTCGGTTTCTTCATTTCCTGTAAAATAGGATATGGTTCACAAGGGATATTGTGAGACATACTTTGTAAACCCTTTTTTTAACCTTCGGATGGATTATATACATATCAGCGCCATACAAGAGAGAAACACAATTATTTATTAATAAAAACACAGCTTAGGATAAACTGTATAGGTAAACAGTGTTATTCATGGAAAAGTGAGAATAAACAATGGGATACTGTACATAAGATGAGTATTATTTTTATAGCTCCCAAATACTCTATGTAAACATCACTGGACTTTTATTCTTTGTCTTCCAAGCTAAAGTAGTCAATTTCCAAACATCTTGTTTATGTTAGTATGTGAAATATTTGTATATTAGTGTATTGTATTGATACTTTATCATGTCTGTCCCCAAAGTCACCATTCTAATTTGATGTTCACTGTCATGCAATGCAGCTTGACAATGTCTGTTATTTTATCCTAATACTGTACAGTAGAGTGGGACTAAACTAAAATGAATACTGATATTAGGATCATTTATTTATAATATATGTCCAGAAACATTGATACTAAATAGTAGAGTTCACCTAGATCATTACGAGGCTTTAAAGCAGAATGCCCCTTTAATTAAGGGGTTAAATCCACATGGACTTCTGTGGGGAAACGGGGCTTATTTAAGATGTCTGAGATAGCAGCAAGCTAGCATCTGTGTAGTCTGACAGATGTAGGTTAGCAGCAGTATCAATGAAGACAGATACAGGTTGCGTTGCAGTAGGCAAGCAGCTTGAGGGACATTCAGCAGGGTTTTCAAGGGACAACATAGATTCTTCAATATTAGTAGCGATGATTCATTAAAGATAACAAAACCGAATCAAGCTATTGTGCCACATGTGGGCACCAGCATATTACGTCTCTGGGGAAGCGTTATTAGAAATTACAAAAATGCTGCAGAGTGGAGTGGATCTGCTCTGCAAAAGAATATGAGAGTCCATTGACAATCTTGTTGTTTCATGGGATATGGAATTCTGATGTAAGAGGAAAGTTGCACCACTTATTCATCAAAAGGGCTGTGTGTGTATGAAAGTAATGCTAAGGCATTACTGCAGTAATTAGGAGAACATCATAATTTTGCTTGTAGGGTCATATCTTCTGCCGAAAATGTTTTGTCATAGGATAAAGTTGGCCACTTCCACTGCCAAAAAGCCACTTTAAAAGATTGACAAGAGAGATTAAAGAGGATACAGAAATTTGGAAGTAGTTCTTTTAACCTTTTTGGCAGCAGCGAGCCTCATGGTGGGGCTAGTTAGAGACCAAACATTCCTGGAATTGTTTGCCTTTTTGGCTCTTCCATTTAGGGGTATCAATTAACAACAATTTCACTACTGCAGCAAAGCAGGAGAGGAGACTGTAAATAAGCAGCAAGTAAAATTAAAAAACAGTAATGAGCCTTATGAATACAGGGGTGTTACAAGGCTTGAAAATGCATTTATTTTAGAGCTTAGCATGTCCTGGGAAAACATGATGACATTGTGGATGTATTGTCTTATTTTACATTGCAGAGATTCCATTTATTGGCCCTGGAGGCTGACAAGGAACCAACACCTGTGCCCAAATGTTTTTAGAACCTTGGCAACGGAAGGCATGTTCATTATGCAGGAGAGCTGTAGTTCCAAGTATGCTTAAGGCACAGAAGAATAGCAGAGTTTTTACTTCTATGAAAAAACAGGTTAAGGAGCAGAATGACTGTCATAATGGAGTTATTAGTGTGAACACTCTTGATGAAGGATGGCACTTCTGTGACTGCACATCAGCAGCGGAAATTACACTTTATGGTAAGCCTGTTTTGGTGACCTAAAAACTGTGCAGTGGTGATAACATCAGACTTGGGGAGATTCAAGAAAGACATTCAGTTCCTGACAACTCCACAAAATAAGTCAATTAATAAACTAGTATTTTTGGTCTCGTTTGAACATAGTGCCTCTTCTAAAAGTAGCATTTACTCTTTGGGGCTGGAAAGTGTGTGATTTCGGTTAGTCCCTGGTTGGAGCCTAATGGAAGAATCATAATACAGAGATGTATACTGTACCAAGCAAGGTGTATGATAGCTTTGAAGAGTTATAATAGAGATTGCTTCAGCAGTTAAGAGAACTCATATAAGATTACATGGTGCTAGACTTCCTGGGGTTTGATGTTGGAGAGGTAAGTCCAAGGTTGGTTACTGTTGCAAAATGTCAGTTGTTTTCCTTAAGAGAGCAATATTAGACACGGATGTGAATGCACTGCTTTGTAAAGTCATTTTTGTAGTCCCTGTGAGGCTACACCTGCACTAAAGGTCACATTCCATGAAAGTAAGGCCTGAAGAGTAGGCAGGTGGGCTTTGTTTTTAAATAGGACTTTCTGTACAAACTGTATAAATGAAAAGTTTTGTGAATGATCTGTTATTTTAGGAGAACTTTGAGGCAACTGGGATGATCCATTTACAGAATTTTGGTGATCAGAGAGATGTGAGCTAGGATCAAATTCTCTTTCACCCTATCAGGTAACTTTAAGCATAACAATTGTGATATGCAGCCTTAGTGATGCTTGGCTATCATGGTATAGTATGACGTGTTCAAGAGATGCTGCTGAATGCCTTTTCAAATTGCCATTGTTTTTAGGAAACATTTCAGAACAGTGAGGTCCAGTGAAACAGATTGAACAAAACACATCAGGTCATTTGTATCTTTGCTGCAGAAAAGAATGATTTTGTGTACTGGAAGCTTGAACTGATAACCACAGTTTAAAAAAAAAAAAAGGCTTCGGCTTTTTAGAGACACATTCTTCCAGATGCCAAGATCATTTGGTCCATGTTATGACCCAGATGAGTTTGGAAGGATGCCAAAAAACTAAAAGCAGTTGATAAAACCAGAAAGGTAGTTAATCAAAAATTAGCTAGCTTCTGCAAATTTAAAGAAGCTGAGGTTGACAGAGAGATGGGTCAAATGCATTTCCTACCAAAGGACAACCTGTATATCAGTGATGATCAAACCACAAGAGCTTATGAGCTTTGCTTTGGATGAGCCCCCAAAAGTTTGCAGGTTGGCCAGACCATAAAATGGGCAGTGGGACTTGATTCTGCAAATCTAGTCCCATTTATATTACTGGGATTATTCACAGGCCTGAGGGTTTGCAGGACTGTCTCATCGTTTACATATTGGATTATATGGACACATTGATCTACATCACTGGAAGAAGTGAATTAAACTTTATATTTTACTTAATGTAGTTCCAGTGCTCAACCACACCCAGGCCCAGAGGAGCCATTAGAGGGAAATCTTTCTGAGCCCCTTAGCTGTGGGATAGAGCATGGTTAGTCACGGTGTAGGGACAGTGCATGTGCAGTCTAGTCAGCACTAGGAGCTCTGAGAGGGTAAAGCAAGCTCAGTAAAGTGGGATCTTCAGAGATATTGACTGTTAAGCTCTAGCAGGTCTCTACTGAACATGTATGAACTGTGATTTTTCAAAGAGTTATAACTTCGTGAAATGCAGGCAGACTTTCACTGGGATGGGAAAAGGCACATCCCTGATGCAAAGGCCACCCCATTGCCAAATTTCAAATTGCTGCTCCAAAGCATGGTGGGCAAAACAACATATTTTTCCCTAGCCTTGTTCTTGAAAATGGAAATGGCTGAACCATTTTGTTATACTTTTCCTAAATAATTCAGGCCGAGGCAGACACTCGGCATGGAGAATTTCAGCCTGAAAAGTTGAAGTTTGGCAAAGTTCTAAACAAATGAAAATAGTCTTATATTGGAAGTGTTGGGCTACCAGCTCCTCTTATAATAATGCTGATCAAGGGAACTCTATTATTATTATCTCTAATCAACAAACAAAAGGGGAATTCTTTAGACATTTTTTTTATCACATTAGGTTTTTTGATCACATGGTTGCTTGTAAGGGCAATTTCCAGTGACACCTTGATATTTTAAACAAACAAACAAAAAGATATATACACAGATATAAATGAGAGAACACCTCCTTTTCTGAAGATGCAATGTGGCATACCCAATATTTGAAATAAATATTTAGATAGCTATAGATATTTTAAACATAAGATAATCTTAACTGTGAAAGTACTGTGCAGAAGTATCAAAAATGTGCCCTAATTTCTTGTGTAATAATTTGAAATATCCTTTAATAATAATAGTAATAAGAATAGTAATAATACTGGGGTTGCAAGTTCCTTTATACTGAGCTTCAAGTGATTAATCCTGTCTGATTGTTACAAGATTTAGCCTAAATTTTTTAAAATGATAAATGAAGTGGAAAGATGTTGAAAACAATCCTTTTTGAGTAATATACTTCAAACCATTTTGTTCTTTTTCAAATGTGACAACATGGTTTGTACTAGGAAATTATCTTTCTTAGTATATTAAGATCCTATTCAATACAAAATGAATGAATTTAATTAAGTCAGATCATATTGATTATTACCCATCCTCAGTTTGCAGATATTTTATTTCTATTTTTCCCTCTGGTTCAGCAGTATTTACATTTGCTCTAGAGCTGAGATATCTGCTCTGAGGTTTCTGGTAGCATTGTTCTGCTACTCACATTCAGTAAAAATTCCTCTATTCATTAAATGGATCAAACTGCAAGGCTAAGTGACACAGCGACCGTGCGATACCCTGCTGTGACTGAGACCAGGTCTTGAAATTTGACTCTGGAATCTTGTTTCTTGGACTAAGGGAATCTCAGCATGTTGCAAAAGTTGTGATTGGTCTCAAGGGGGAGGTTGCTTCAGTAGAAACCAGAGACGTGTGTAGATAAGAGGTCACAGTGTAGTGAGTGGGAATGGTAGCTGCTGTGAACAAACATGAAAATTTCCACGTATCACACTCTGGGCTGATACTGGGCTTTATTGGGAGGGATAAAGGCAGAGGAAGACCGAGACGACAAGCTCACACTAGGTGACTGGGATAAAATAACATAACTATAAAAAAAAAAGTCAGAACCAGGAGGTGACACACAATTAAAATCGTATTCGGCTGTGTCTCCTTGTCTTTGAGCCTTTAAAAAATAAAAATGCATTTCTTTATGGTGTCCGCTCTCTGTAGACCTCAGAAGCATTTCCTAGTAGTAGCTCCATATTTAGACAGCCTTCTCATCATTATTCATCTAAGTCATCAAAATTTTAAAAAGGATTAAAAACCCTGATGTGTTATAAATAAAATATGGACTGGAGGACAGTGATAGAATACAAGTACAGTATGTTTGAGGGAATACCCACCACTAGTCCCTCACAGAAGTATTTGGGGCATGTTCTCTTATTGTTTTCTTATTGCTGACATTTTATATATTTAAAAAAAAGAAAGTCAGTAAAGGCAGAATATGATCAATAGCCACAGCTGAAATATAGGCAGAGTATGACAAGCATGTACACTCAACCTTCATTCAAAATTAATATGCATTGTATTTTCTCAGCTATAATTGTCCTGTACCTCGGCTTTCAATTGCTGTAAATTAATTCTGCTAGAAGTATCCCTTTTTACCCATGTATTTGTAGCCTTGCTGTAACTGGAAGGTGTTACTTCCAGGGATGACATTGTGGTGTGACCACTAACATGGCACAGCATCTGGAGACAAATGTATATATCTTTGGAACAGTTTTCTTTGCCCCTCTCCCATTTTTATTGGTATGGCTTTTTCTATTCTGGGCATTTATCCCAGTTTGGTTTAATTTTTGTTTATTGCATACAGGATCCCAGATGATGTTTTGAGATGGGCACTTTATAAATTAATAAATAAATTCAGTATATGCTTCTTTTTAGTGGGTCACTTGGCACATCTGTTTTGAGAGGTAGCTAAATCTTCATGAGCTGCATAAGACGTCTGTAGTTACACAGCATTAGGGAAGACTATCATATTTTAAATATGGACGTGTTACCCATTAAAAAGTCATCATTTAGCGACAGTTATATTCTTTCATATCAAATACTGTAGTATGTTGCAATACTTAGAATACAAAATAATTACTGCATTGACGGTGCTAGGAGTGTAGTAGCCGTGGTTAACTCTTGTCTGTTTAGTGCTGTCAATTATTGGTGTGTTCTCAGTACACTTTTACAATCCATTATCTACGGTAGTCCGATAGTATCTGAATATATTAGTATACACATTGTACATTACTGGAATCAGTGAAATTCATATTATATTGGAAGGGTTCTTCATAGAGATAACTGTGCAAAACATAGTTCAACACTCAGCATTTGTCTAGACTGCAGGCGAAGGTGTGAGATAGGCACACCAATGTTAGTTTAATCTAGCTAGCACAGGTAACAGTGGTGTATGTGTGACAGCCTGGGCTTCAGCACAGGTGAGCAACCCAAGTACAGACTCAGCCTCCCCAGTGGTCTTATGCTTGGGCAGCTAGCCCGTGCAGAAACACATGCCCTCACATCTACATTACTATTCTGTATAGATATACCCGCACAGACAACACCACTGAAGTCATGGGAGCTCCCTGGGTATAAATGAGAGCAGAGTTTGGTCAGCAAATTTAGTACATAAAACAGAAGAAAAATCCCATTCAGTAATAATAATGATAAGTCTGATTATTACCGTAGTGCTAAGAGGTCCCAGTTGGTATTGGGCGACTATTTTATGAGGCCTTGTGTAAACATAGAGTAGGAAAGCAGTCCACTTAATCTACTGTTTCCATTGTTATTGCTGAGTTTTTTGTTGTTTGTGGCACTCCATAATTGTTGTTAGTTCTGAATGTTTCTCTTACAGGATATCTTTTTAGGCTTCTGTACTGTATTTTTTCAGTTACCTGGTTCAGATGTGAAGACTCTTCTAATTATGACTCCTGTTGTGAATTTTGATTGAAGCACTAATAGGGGAAGGAAAATGAGAAGTGGAGCACTGGTCTTTGTCCACACTATTGATAGTAGCAACTCCTTGCCTCTGCAGAGCCTCATGTCCACACATAAAATTCACTCTGGCATTGTACAGATTTTGGTACCACCAGAGAGAGAGCACAGCTTGGGAGCAAGTCTTTACCTGCTCCTCGTTGCACGGGGGCAGGCAATCGTACTGCTCTGCTGCTGTGGATGGAAAAACACAGATATTCCAGCTACACTGGACCAGATACATCCCACAATGCTGTTCTCTACCTACTCTGTGCACCCTGCCATAAGGAAGTGTTTATTTTCCACCATCCATCCATATATTTTCCCTTAAGTATGCAACGAAGACATGTGCCGGCTGGACTCCAGGTTGGGGTTTACCTTCAACCCCTGCCCCACAGTCATCAGCTTGTCCAGATGGAGAACAGTCTATGGGGGTGGTGGAGGCTTGTCTGCTGTTTCCCTTTAGGCTGTTATGTAGCAAGAGTCTGCTACTTCTTGAGGCACAGCAGCTTTCCTCCTCCTTGCTGCCCCTTCCTGTGACAAGCTCTCCTTGATAAGCTTGCTTCATCCAACTGGAGCAGGCTCCGCAGCGGTGCCTATTCGGTACTTGTTGAGCCCTGAAGAGCTCATAACCAGTCTCCTGATGGAGATGGGGCCATGCCCATCACACCTTCATTTTAAAAAAAGTTTTCCAACCTTTATGGTTGTGAATAGCTTCCAAATGGAAGCCCGCTATGAACCAATGCTATATCATTTTCCTGAGCCTTCAGAAAACACCAGTATGATAGTTGTTCCTCAGAACTTTGTCCGTTCTTTGCATATTGGACAGCAAATACAGTTGAAGTCTGAAAACAGAAACACACAGATCAGTGAATAAATTATTTGTTATTAATTATTCTCAAAGTTATTACTGTGATTTTTGTGATTTTCTAAGTGCTAAAGATAGTTTCAATTCTTTACTTTTGTTGGGCACAGATTTCTCCTTGAATGAGCCTGAATATTTCAAAATATGGTTCTGACCTGAAAAGGGACTTTGAATGTGGAAACCCACATTGCCATTTTTCTTATTTCCAAATCAATTTTACTCTGTCTGCAAGTAAAGAGCTGTTTTTCTTTCAAATTGTCAGTGCCTCAAATTCAATCTCAAATGTGAACGTCAAGCAGAGGTCTTATTCTTCCCTTCTCGCACATCAGTTAAAAAGATTCTGCAGGCCAAATGAGGCCAACATTTGTTTCTATACATCCCTGTTGTCTTTAGATTATGTTGAAGAGGTATCTCTGAAGATGTTATCAAAGATTTTGGGGTTACGCAAATACAGCCAATGTAAAATTTGGTGTGTAGATGCTGTAAACCTAGTGAAGATACGTAAAAGGTTAGAGCATAGGCTGAATGTCAGGGTCTTCTTCTGCCATTGAGAGAAAACATCCTTCTTGCTTGCAGGCTGATGAAAACTGAAAATGGAAACTCCGCGAGATGCAGGGAACCTGGAACCCCCCAAATCCATTTTTATTAAGTCAATTTCGGGTTCAAACTGGACTTTAAGTATTAAAATAGAACTAGTCAGTGCTTGAATGAGCCTATTTTAATTACATTAATATACATAACTTAAGGCATGTTTCCAAATACAGTTGATTGCGAAAGCATTGAGTATATCTATCAATTTAATCTGTCAGTCTAGCTAGTCAAAAGTCATAGGTTCACAGTTAGCCATGGACTAGATTCCATTGAGCAACCTAGAATTAACCTGTCTATATGCTCTCCTTCTGATTCCCACCTCATCCTCCTTCACTTAGCCCTCAGTACCCTTCTTTAATCCCCATTCTACTTTCCCAACTCACCATTATTTTCTCCCCTTTCTGCCTCACTTGATCCCATGCCTAAAGGAGGAATCCGTAGAGGACCTTCTTGATTTCTACTCCTAGTCCAGCATCCTGGTGCTGGCATGTCCCAACAGGCTTTGTACTTGTCAGTCACTGAAAGAGACAAGTGCCTTCAGCAACAAATAGAGTCAGTAATGCTCCAGCTAGTAACACCACAGACTCTTGCCTCCAGCTTTATTGGAAGAGACAAAGACTATTGGGATATAATGTATTAGCCATGGGGTCTTGGGAAAGAAATAGTTGGCAACTCATTTGTGGACAAAATAGCAGATTCTGATGCAGGAAGTAGGTTTTGGGGGAAGGTGGGGTTCAGTTTGCAGCTTCTGCTCTGCACTTTGCATAGTCATTTATACTAGTGCCAAGCACTTTCCTGATTTCATAGCATTTTACACAAGGTGCAGGG